>NC_139643.1:5410682-5709036 GCF_964638095.1 Poromitra crassiceps | reverse complement strand
ACTCGCCGTAGACATCAATGGTCGGATAGCGGTGGTCGGAGTTATGTGTAGTCTGACCTATGGGGTGTCGTACTAACGCGTGGACCCGTTTTGTATATGGAATACGCCATCTCTGGAGTATGAAGTTTGGTTTGCTGCTTGCCGAGTGAACCTACGTTCAGCAAAACAGTCCGTCGTCTTCTCCCGCATTATAAATGACAAATCTGCGAGAATTGACAAAAATATGCGCAATTCTCGCAATCCCGCGCCGAATTTTAAGCCCTGACAGCGCTCCGGCGTTTTTGTGCGCCGGCTCCCAGCAGAAAATATTTTAACTTTTCAGAAAGACGCTGGTGTCGGGTGCACCTTTCTGGCAACTAATCATATGTAGAAACTATCGCAACAGAGACAGAAAGGCTCAATTGTGGGAGCAGATTGGCTAGACAATATTTCTGGTGAGTGTTGAGCTAAATCACTGTATGTGTGTTGTTAGCTAATGTTAGCTGTCAGCTATCAAGCTAGCTACCGCACTGAACTAACGTTATTTTCAGACTGCTTCCTTGCATATTGTGCACTGAGATCAGCGCTCCCCAGCATCCTTCCAGCGTTTAACGGTCAGAAAAAGAAGCTAGATCGACCACACGGCCTAAGTGACGTCACTTTCTCTACCGGCAAAGCTGAAGACCAGTGACATGCCACAAGCTTCCACGAGCTATGTAGTTTTTATACTGAACTAACCCCTACGTTTCAGTTTGACAACAAACTGCGACTTTCTTTACATGCAAAGTCATGCTTTAAATTTACAAAATTAACGTTGGCACCCCGTGGCACAATTCAAACAGGATCAAAAAAGTTACGTTATTCTCGGTTCACTACCATTCATATTTTTCCAGCGCTGGTACAGGGAGAAAGCACTTTGGCTCTCTATCGCTGCACTGTGTTTTCTCCCAAAAGGACCCTCGCTTCCTGTAGGTAGCCCACATGTGGGGGAGGGTCATACTGGGGGGAAGGCCCAGTGCCATATTGTCCGGCAACGCCACACACCATTATAACCATAGATATATATAAAGGCTAGATGGCTTAAGGCGGAGTCAGCAGCGTCGTTGAACGGCCGTCATCTTGCTACAGTGCCTTTCTGGTACGTTCTATGGTAGCTGGTGACCTGCACAGACAAAAATACTCATAACTCGCTGAAATCTTGACGGATTTACAAACGGTTTGGTTTATTACAAGCATATTCCGTTCCCGAGATAGACAAAAAAAAAAAAAAAAAACACTAAAAACACTATTTTTTTGATGAGCTCCAAATTACACCAAAATTAAACCGAAGCATCTATGCCATGAGAGGGATTCAGGCACAAAGTTTCATGCAGTTTCATCCATTTCCCTAGGAGTTATGATCATATGATGTTGCCATACTAACCCAACAACAGATGCTCATAACTCCTAGTAGCTCCCTGTAGCAAGATGGCCGCCATGCGACGACGTCGCTCTCCATTGGCCGGCAGCGCGGGTAAGCTATCTAGCCTTTATATATATCTATGATTATAACCTGGTGAAGGATGCTCTTTGCCACCACCAAAGGCATCTTTCCATTGCAGTTCTCCAGGTCACGCTTCCAAACACCAGGATTAGAAATAGCCGTTCCTTTCCAAAGAAAGCTGCTCTGTTATTCTCAGAGCGTTGGTGAAAGGCATAGGACCTTGCTTTCTTCTGCCTGAGGCACCTTCTTTTCTCTAAGTTGACTGCAAACGTGTCCAGAGGTTCTTTAGACAGGATGGGGCTGCAGGGCCAACTCACATAATGGTTATCTTAAGGAAATATAATGAAGAATTCAAAGATGTAATAAAAACCAAAGGCAACACTGCTGCACATAATAATCACAGAAAGGAGGGCTGGCAAAAAAATTGCAGATTGTCTAAATGCGTAAGTTATTCAGCTTGCTTGATTTCGCCACCTTAGTCCAGCCAGCCAAATAGACATGGGTCTTTGAAAGGGGGACTGCCCCCTAGTCCGACACCTCGCGAATCCGACACCTCACGAGTCCGAAAAATGGCCCATTGGACAGACATCTCGTTAGTAGTCTAGGTCCTGGGTAAGATATGTATGCGATTTGTTTAGTGGAGAATATCTCAACTATTATAGACTAATATGACCCCATTGAACAACGTGGGATGTGTGCCAAAATCTCTACCCGGGACGAAAGTCCTGAAAATTACCACAACAGGTGACACTATCACACTACAGGTGAATGGGACTTTTTTTCCCCTTTATAGATATCCTCATACATTTCTACCAGTTTAATCTTCATATTAAGAGAAATACTTTTTGTATTACACTTTGTCTTAAAAATAAAATAAAATATGCAAATTAGGCAATATCTCATTACATATGCGTACATATAAACTCTTGAAGCTACATATTTTCTGAGGTGATCACAATGTTTACAATGGCCATGTAGTGTAAGTGTAAGAATTCTGGTTTGATATTTTGAATTGTGTTTCTGTAGCTGTTCAGTGTGGATGTCGTGTGTGTGGGGGGGGGGATGTCCTGTTTTGTGCTGTATTGAATGGAAAATTATAAATACAATTGTATACAAACAAGGGACTTTTTTTAAAGAAAGAAAACAAGCATTTGATTAATATACAGACATTTTATTTCCAATCTTGCTATTGTCATTGGAACGTTAACTTAAAGTGAAAAATACAAAACAACAGGTTTATTCCCTGTGTTGCAAGGTAAAACTTTCACAACAGAGTCCAGCTATGGGGATGATGATGAGAGCTCATTCAGTGATACTATTAGCTATTAGCTCCCTTGCATTTGCAGTACTTGCAACAACGCATACCAGCTACCCGACAGGGACACCCATTCTTGTGTGCACACTTGCCACACGAGCAGGGATCTGGCAAACCTTCGGATTTTGAGATTACAATCTCAGGGACTAATAAACGGCCCTTTCTTACAAAACCATAAGCATCTGCACTTATGATCGAGGTGGCGTCTCTAAAAGGTGCTTGGGCCCAAAGCTGCTGTTGGTAATAGGCTCTTTGTATATGTTTTCTTGCATTAGTTGAGGTGCAAGCGGTCCTCTCAAAGTCCATCTTAAGGGCATTACTATCGAACGCAGCAATGCGCAGGTCGTCAAATGTCTCCATGTCCGTTGATGGTTTGAGACATTTGACCAAGAATGTTTCTGCCATTTGTATTGCACTCTCTGTTAGCTGTGGACAGTTGAAATTGAGAATCAGAGAAGAGTTGTCTGGTTTGCGGACAGTGTTCAGGCCTGCAAGTTTGGTTGATATTTTGCTGGTTGTATCGCACCCAGTCAGCGCATGTAGTGCTGGGAGACACTGTGTGAGCTCGTCTCCCAGCGCTATGCAAATATCATGAAGTGGTAATATTGATCTTTTCACTCCTGAGTTGCGGATGAGCCAGAGCTCTTGGAGGCCAAGATCTCTCCAATTGACTGTTATGTGGCATAATAGGCACACAAAGACATCTGTGTCACCTGATGACAGTGTCAGTGATGTAGGTCCTGTACGGTGACTTAAAATGTCCTGCACATGGAACATCATCCTGTCATCAGCTTCCTCGTGTGTGCAGTTGAGCCGAGGGAATGGAGTAGCACTCACAGCTGACACAATCCATGCCTGTGGTATATATACCAAGGTATAGTGGTTTGGTGCCTTTGTAATTGGTGGTGAGCCCAATGAAGTATTATCTCTGTGACACTGGATGGATAAGTCGTTCTCTCACTCTCTCCAGATCTTGTAGCATACAAGGTTTGAGTTGCTGGAATTTTGTAAAATAAGGTTTCAAATATGAGTAATTGGTATGTACCAACTTATCTGTTCTTTGTGAGGAATAACTTCATGACATGAAGACACTGTAACTTCATCAACTTGTCTGAGACTATGTGATCACAAGTTGTGATGTACTGGTGATGACATTTTCCCCATTTTGAAAAAAAAACAAAACAAAAACACTAGCCAGCTAGCTAGCTAGCTAACAAACTGTAGTTAGCTAGCTACAATACACACCAAATTAAATATAAAACTGATACAAATTCATTATAATTATTTAAATACACAAAATTACAACTCATATGATAATGACACGTAATAAGTGTACACGCCAACACAAAGAATAAAGAGTAGATTTCCTTACTTTTCTTGATCTCACAAGCAGGGGCGGCCTGGGATCATAATTCAGGCCGGGCATTAGATACCAAGCAGGCCAGGCCGATACGGCCCGACGTGCCCGATTATGCAGTCCGCGCCTGCTCACAAGTCATCTTGCTTGACAGCCATGTGCTCTGCTATGACCTCAGGTCACTATGGCTGAAAAGTAAACTTTTGTTGAAAAAAAAAAGTTGGAGGTGATGACAGCAATATTTAGAACAGGTAGGAAATGTAAACTTTTAAAGTTTAGGTTAATAAATAACTGGCAATTCCTGTATGTTGCTAGTTGTATGTAATAGGTTGACTGTTTTTTAGCCATTTTCTTTATATCAAATCAGAATGCTTACACTCTTCTATGACCTTATAATCATGGTCATTGTGAACATTGTGATCACCTCAGAAAATCTGTAGCTTCAAGGTTTCATATGTACGCATATTTAATGAGATATTGCCTAATTTGCATATTTTATTTTATGTTTAAGACAAAGTGTAATACAAAAAGTATTTCTCTTAATATGAAGATTAAACTGGTAGAAATGTATGAGGATATCTATAAAGGGAAAAAAAGTCCCATTCACCTGTAGTGTGATAATAGTGTCACCTGTTAACTAATTCACCGCCAATGACGTCTTTGACGTGTTATCAGAAATAGCCCTCCCCGCCAATGACGTGTTTGACGTGTTTTTGTTTTTATTACTGTAGGGCGTAGTTCAAACACTTCCACAGCCTCTGACATAGTATCAGGTCCCTACTGCATCTAAGACAACACGTGAACAAACACATACCGCAGCTGTTGTTTTGAAATTGAGCAAGAGGAAAAGCAGAAAACGGGTAACGCTTCCTTGTGCAGACAGGAGAAACGCCATTGAAACGCGCCTCGGCGCGCTGCACGAGCTGGAGTCGCCTTCCTCTGTGCCAGCCGCGAGAAAACGGGAGAAAGTAATCAAGAGATGTGTTTGATCATCGGAGGAATGAGGAAATGATCGATCAGTTTGCGAGGGCGGTGAGGACGTGTTGAATAGCCGAGGGGAAAACGGTAACGATCAGATAGCAGGGAGGATATGACAGGGAGACATGGACGAGGACTGGTGGACCAGAACAAAACAAAATAAACACACAAGGCAGAAGCGCGGCAGTCACAGCAGCCCGCTGTCCTTTCTCAAGAGCTATTCAGTTGGTTCATGAAATCGCTGGGCTGCGTGCCCTCCAGTGTTGCTCCTGGCCAATCCCAGCGCCACAGGGCGTGGTTATTGCTTATCCTATGTGGGGTTAGAAATCTAAAAGGGGGATCGTGTGTGTGTGTGTGTGTGTGTCTGTCTGTCTGTCGGTGTGTCTGTCTGTCTGTCTGTCTGTCTGCACACTCACTCACACCGAGTAAACTGTATTGTTGAATGTAAAAAAAAAAGCACTTCATGTGTGTATATATATATATATATTTTTTTTTTTGTCATTTGTGTCCTAACGAATAATATTTACATGTCTGATGTCAATACAGTTCAAAATAAAAGAATTGAGAGTGAGTTCTGCCTGAGATTGTGCCCTTTTACAAAAATTGCCTTTTCTCCTGTTTATTTTCTCAGGGAGAGCTTTTGGGTAGAAAACAGGGTGTATATAAATGGCTATAAGTAGAGTACAGAACATGCTAAAAGCTCACTTTTTTTTTCCTGGTGAACCCAGAGACGTACATCTTCATTTTGAGGTATTGCAAATCACTCTGGTGCTAATAGATAATTTACTGTGGGTCTTGAAAGATGACCAACAATTATGAAAATCTTTGGCCTGTGCTAAATATTGGCAGTCCTAAACTGGCGGTGAATGAGTTAACACCCCCAGGGGCCCCTGGGCACTGAAGCTCCCAGGGGTCCCCCCACCCCCCCCCCAAAAAAAAAACTACAAAACAATGTTTTTGTCCGAGTAAAATGCTGATTCTAAATATAACTGAATCGCTTTGTTTGACCAAGCAAATAAATTTTTTTATAAGCATTTTACAAAATGTCTATGGAAAAATGAATGGCTGACCAGTGTCACCACCAGGGACACTGGAACTGTTTTTAACTCATTGAGTGCCAATGACATCGATCGACGTCAAAGTAAATAGTGACGTAGAGTGCCAATGACGTCGATCGACGTCAAATGCGTTTTTTGACGGTGGGACGTGGATCAAAGCCTCCTGCATCTCCTGTACAAATATTGTAGCTATTGAAGGTGTATAACCTATTTTACGGACTCATTAGGTGGCGACAGTGCTCTCCAGATTAGAGAAAGGTCAGGAAAACAGCAGGAAAAAGCCCCGTGATGAAAGAGAAACCGCTCATGCTGCAGCCAGAGCCATATAGATTGCTCTGGCTGGAGCTGACGTTGGCTGCGAACAGCAGTCAATCCGCGCCCACAACTGAGCCTCTCTGTCTCTGCTGTATAGTTTCTCCACACGATTAGCCGCCAGAAAAGCAGCACCCGACGCCGAAGGGCCAAACCATTCTCAGCAGTCCGGTTTGGCTTTTCCGTGTCGCGCTGGGAGCCGGCGCACAAAAACGGAGCACTCCGAAAATAGACGCTGGGTGCGTGAGGCTGTGTGTTAGTGTGGGGAGGAGTTGGCAGCTGAGGGGGGGAGAGGGGGGTGGGGCACGCAGGGCACCACACAACTACATCACGTCACTACATCAGAAAATATTAGCTTCAGACTCAGTGAATGTGCTTGAAATGCTTAATTTCACAAAAGGCGGAATATCTCAGCTTCTAATTTGAAACGCCTGTTTTTGCTCAAAACAACCTATCTTCTCCGGCTCATAACTAAAGAACGGAAAATGGTATCAATAAACTTTTTTTTGCTGATGATACAATAGAGTCTCCTCGTTCTTTGTGCGTGTTCGGTGTTTACATAGTAATATCACACAATATTCTGTGGGCCTCGAGAAATCACTGAAAACGCTCTGAAACTCTGGCACTGGGAGCGTCCGTTCTCCAAAAGTGGCTGGCACTCAATGAGTTAAGTAGGGGGTGCTGCAAGGAAGGGACTGTGAAAATCTTACTTTTTTTTAACGTTTGGATGTTTTTTAGCCATATTTAGAGGAATATCTCATTTTAAATTAACATTAGGATTATACTGTTATTATGTCATTATTCAGTTTCTGAGATTCAGTTTCTCACTCACTCATAGGCGATTCTAGGCTTTGCAAACAGTGGTAGCACTAGCAGGATAAAAATATTAGTCTGACTGCGGGGTTTCTGGACAAATAAATTTTGTACATTTTAAAGTAAAATGCATGAATCTGATGCACTCTGAGAGCAAAATGAAGAGGCTAATCTTCACATGAATATCCTCTTCACTGTGCTGTGGCTTTACAATGATGAAAAAATTATTCCAATCATGGAAGTTTGAAGCCCTCATTAGTGTTTTGCTTGCACCTGTGTTAACCCTGCCTTTTCGACAAAAAATACCCCGTGAGAAGGGTCTACTGTCCCAACTCCCAGGCTATGTAAATAGCCTACAGTAAGCAACACATGTGACTAAAGTGTGTAGACTACAATAAAACAACAGACAGGTTGCTGATATGGGATTCATGGCTTCTGTTCAGATATCAAGTGCATGGCATGTTTGTGCCTTCCAACCGCATTAAAGTTAGTCAATCTTTTCTAGTAGAACAATGTACTAATAGCTTATACTGAAGTAGAACCATACTGTAACTGTAGTAGGCTACATTACTGGTTCATTTGAACAAAACATTAAGAAGAGCAGCTTATGGAATTTATAAATGTCCTTTGTAACAGCATTGTAGAGAAATATCTGCAAATGACATCTCAAAGACAGGATGCTGTTGAGAGATATTTGAGGCTGTCTTCAATTGTGCTAAAACAACATTGGTGAGCTTTGTACAAAGAAGATACAGGCCCACTGTTGCATTAATATTGGTATCCTATTTTATGGTTAAGTAGCCTATATTTGCACGCTATTGGTATTGTTATATATTTTTTTTTACTGGGAGTAGCCTACTCACGAGTCTCTCAGGCTGCAGTAGTGTCGTTAAGGAAGTTAACAAGCAGCTGGGTGCCAGCCGTGGCTCTCTCTCCCTCCCGCGCTCTCATGTCTCGTCTCTCTCTCTCTCCCGCTCTGGCTCTGGCTCTCTTTCTCTTTATCTCTCTTTCCCTCTCTATCTGCCTCGGTCTGGCCACTAGGGGTTGCACGTGCATCCGGTGCACCAACGTATAATCGCCAGTGCACTCACTTTCATGTTACCACCTGCTCTCCCTGTAGGTCGTTTTACACTACAACAGACAGCAACAGAGGCAGAAACACTGAAATTATTTAGTCTTATATTTTATTATTTTATTATTATAAACCAAACCTCAAAAATTCCATCACCCTCTTTGCTTTGCTCATAGTCTTCAACTAAACCCTAAATATCACAGTATAAAACATATAAAACACATTTTAATCATATATATATATTTTTTTTAATTGACATTACATTTCCAATACAAAACAGCAGAGGGTGCTGCAGCACCACAAGCACCCCCACTTCCCGCGCCCCTGGTCACCACTTACTGATGGAAAGTATTTTTCTGTGCCTCGTTCAACCTAGATAAAAACTGCCCACTCCAATCAGAAGGTGTTTACATATGTTAATACCTTTCCAGTGTGTCCAATTATTCCAGATATATGAAAAATCAATACAACAAGCAATTCTGATATTTAGAACATTATTTTATATAGAGAATATTGCATATTTAGTACAAAGCAGATCAAGTAATATATTACCCAGAGATCTCCGTGGTGGATTTTCAGTGGTCCTTCCTAACAGCAAATATGTAGCAGGTCAAAAAAGACCCTTGAAAACCGACCAATTCTAATATTTTGCGTGGGCTTTTAAAGTGCATTTCCTTGTGGGCTGGTCTCTCCCCGAAGGTTCCTCCTCCATCTGGGGACATCCTTCACTGCTGCCTTGTCATTGGTGGTCATACGATCTCTCCTTCTGTCACTCCTACTTGGAAGGCGTGTTTTTCTCCTCCTCCTCTTGGTCCGCATCATATGACCTGGCTTCCACTGGAGGTCACAGACTAACCCTCCCTTGAAATAGTTATCTATTAGCTCCCCTGTCTACCAAAGCAACTGTCAATATATTTACTTTAAATTCCTATTTTCAACTCCTATAATTTGGTCAGCTAATTTAGCTATTTACCTATTTAGAAATCCTATAGCACTTTATTTATAATTACTTTAGACTATATAAACTAATTATACATCCTGGATAAGATCAAATTCAGCTAATTAGTCTGAAGCTGGAACAATTTTTCATACAGCTCAAACGTACTATCTCTTAGTCTAAAACCACTCTATTGAGTGTAAAAAGAGAAGAGAATAGTTCCTTAAGTTAAATTCAACAAATCAGAGAAAACCTCACCTTGTTTAATCAGGAGGAGGAAACTCTTATCAATTACCAATTATCAACTAATTTGACAGCTACCTACCAATTCGGTCGGCAGATTCAACTCTAATATAACCACTATTTTGACTATACATTTATTTTCCATTCTATAGTTGCAGTAGTATCAATAGGCTAATATTTATCTAGATATTATATACTGTAGCTCCCTTATTGTATAGTAAAGTAATGCAAATTGAAGTTTATTCAACACACCAAAATACAACATCTGACCCCATTCCATTACTGTTCTAGACACACTCTATCATAAGATAACCAATATATATTCTACTGAGCATCTAATATTCCCAAAGACCAACGCCGGGCCGTCTGAGATTCGAACCCGGGACCTCTCTTCTCATATGGGCTGTGTCCCATCCATTGTTTAGACACACCGGATAGCAGGCCCCATCTCCTTTGGGGGAAAGGTGAACGCATTGTAAAACATAATTTATTACTCCAAAATACACATTGCTGTTCTTCCTCTCCACTGGTCCCACCGAGGAATGGCCCCATGTCGGCAGATCTCCGTGACCTCTGCTCCAAAGTTAACCTACCCTGGCCTATATGACCGTCTGGAAAACCTTTTAGGGAAGAAACCGTTAACTGCGACATCCTTGCACAGCTTATCCGTTTCCCAGACCTGCCATAAACAGCTTGTCACACACAGAGCATTGTTCAATTTCCACTGAACCCTCTAATGGTTAATCCCCAAAGCCACCATGTCTCCTGTCAGAAAAGGAGAAAGTTTATCTTTACACAAACTCACAGCAGCTCACCCGATGACCTAGAAGTGTACTTCAGGAATCAAAGATATATTTGAATTAACAAATGACAAGATCATCTCTGTAATTGCATATTTTCACATCAGCTGGGCCTCCATGGTGAGATATCCGCCTCTCCTGCTGAATCCAATCTGGACTTAATGAGGAAATGTTTGGTTATTGGTTAAGAAAAAATGAGATCTTATCACGTATCCAGGGATTTGAGGAGTAAAATCCTATCATTACCCACAGGCATCCAATGACACTAAATCATCAGACTTAATCTTCTTGGAAACAAATTTTATTTTGTCCTGATTGGTCTTAGATTTGTGTCATAGTTCTTTGGATCCCAACATGAGCCATTTTTTTTTTTTGGAGGGCCCCTTCACACCGAGGGCCCCTGGGCACCTGCCCAGGTTGCCCATATGGTTAATCCGGCCTTGCCGACAGTTCGTTAATCCGAAAATAATGTGCTCTGACTGCAGCGCAAACACCACATTTCTCCGCTGGTTTTCTCTCATTTCTCTCTCGCCCCCTCCCTCCCCCTCTCTCTCCCTCCCCCCTCTCTCTCATGACCATAATGTGGTAAACCTGCTGTGGGAGGAGACGTTTGGGGGGAGGCATTGCGCAATCATAGACTGATTGAAGTCTATGCGCTGTCCGTGCGCCGTCATCACCACCAACCAAAAGCCATTGTTTTTACCCGGGGGTCGGGAGGGGGGGGTATCGCCTGCTGGGCGAGTTAAGTTTTAACCCTTATTTCATTCATGTTAAATGTTGCATGCTTCATTCCCTCCCTAGCCCTGTATGTCGTGCGTAAAAGGAGAGGAAGAGTCGGAGGTTTTACTGGCAACTTACCTGTGGGATAATCTCTCAATAATCAGTAGGCTATACTGATTATTGCTATATACATGCCTGATGACACATGTCCAATGCATGGACTGTATATAATATCTGGACTACCTGAGCTATATGTTTTTGACACGGCAAAATGAAGCTCACTTCCCGATATTGTTTGATTTCGTTTGATTGGATGAATGGATTTTCCTGGTGTATTGTGGGAAATCTGTTCAAACCTGCAGCCGGGAAAACAGGAAGGGGTGTGAGCGTGGACGGGACTCGGGGGAGGGTCCGAATTGCTCTCTGAAAAAATTCCTCCTAGCCACGGCATCCATCTTGTTCAAGTTGTTTTCCCCGCTAGCCGTTAGCTTGGCTAACAAATGTTGCTAACATTAGTTGCTATTGCTAGCCTTGCTCCATTGCTCTCACAGTGAATACAGTAGCCCGAAGAAAAACCCGAGTATTATTTCCTCCAGACCTCGCGCGGCGTCACCAGCCTGCCGCTTGCATCTTCCTATCTTCCACAAAATCGAGGTAATCTTATTTTCTAACGTAAAACGCTAATTGCATAGCATGACATTAACACTAGCTACATGTCCATTTGTCATGCTGCACAGATTCGGACGTAGACAGAAAACAAACGCAGTTCTGTTTACCTAGGTTACCTCTTTGAGATGAGGCAGACTCAGAACATACTCATCTACCAGCTATAGCGTTATATATCTAGCTAACGTTAGATCAACTATCAATCAATGAGGGGGAACAAGGGGGTTAAACTCCCCTGGATAGTTTATCCACCTCTGCATTTACAGTATTTACCAATCGCACGTAGTGTTGGGTAAGCAAACGTTAACGTTATACAGTGATTAACAGTGTCATTCGTTTCTTCGAGGGGTAGCCGCCGTCCAGTACCAGTGATGGGACACACAACAGAGGATCATGATTTGTGAAGATCAAAGCTATAATATTCTGTTCTCCTGAGATTAACGCTAAACTACATGTTACTGCTGATCAGTTGTTTCAACATAGGATATTGCAATAACACACAAGCCAAATGCTGACATGAGAGATTTGCTTTGAACAAGTTGTAGCTAGTATCTGCCAGTGACCGCCGGATAATATTGTTATATTTGCTTGTTTTAATGCTTTTGTCAATAAACATTGTCAACAAATATAGCCTTGTTGTATATTATCATGTATAAAGATTGTTGATGTCGAGTGAACACAAACTACGAACCGAAGATTGGACCAGAGAACATGACGACGGAGAAACTTAACCGACCAGCAGTCTGCTTCAATCAATGAATGCTTTATATTTATTGAAATGAAATATGGTGATATCTGGTGGTCTGAAATTACTCTCTCTAGCTAGGGTAACTGGCTTATATTGTCATATTATTGTAACGTCTGAATACAGACTGCATTATGCTACACCATGCAAATATATTTCGATATAATTCAAACAATTAGCTCACCATACCATGGTGGGCTGGACTGTATGTATTGCTGTGCTGTGAAAAAGTTACATTTGATTGTTTCAAGTGTTACACGTTATATTTTTAACTGAGCTTTGCGGAATTACCTCAACACAATTGTGTATCAGTAGGGAGGACAAACCCGTTTGTGTTTTTCTGAAAAACATATTTTTAACAGTTTATGATGCATCTATCTTGTTATATTTACTAGTAGATGGCCAATAAACAAATCAAAAGTGTCCTGGCCAAAATCGTGAATTTTTTTGTTTTAAATCAAATTTTAAAGTGAAATTAGGATTAAGCACTCTTTACATTGCCAAACGCCTGAAAAAGTGGGCCTCAAGTCAAATGTAATTCATGCCTGGAAAGTTTTGGAACACCCCTCACGCCCACACCCCAGCTCCGATTGGGCTGAAAATTTGCATGGCTGTAGGTTATTATCTGGGCAAGGTTATGGTCAGTATGGTTCAGTACTTGAACCACCTGGAAAATCCTGGAAACCACTTCATGCCCACACCCCAGGTCGGATTGGGCTAAAAATGTGCATAGCAGTGGGTTATTATCTGGGGAGGGTCATGGGCAGGTTGCAGTCCCTGAACCACCACACCACCCCCAAACACACACAGATTGAGCATAGCGCCACCTATTGGCAAACACAAAAGCTGTTTATCTCGAGAAGCATTTATCCCGATTGACTTCAAACTCAAGGAGTGCACTTAGTGGGGCCCGATGGGAGTGCAGTGCTGAATTTCGTGCAGTTCAGCATAGCGCCACCTACTGGCAAACACAAAGTGGTTAATCTCAAGAAGCATTTGTCAGGCTTCAAGCAGGAAAACACAAAAGCAGATGGACAACCAGGTAAGTGTAAAAAATCAACAGTGGTTTTATTAATTGATCCAGGTAAGTGTAAAAAATCAACAGTGGTTTTATTAATTGATCGTGGTGGGGCACTCCGTGTGCTCAGTGGGGGAACAGGCGGGCAGGCAGAGGATCCTGGAAACACACAAAGGCAGGCAGTCAGGAATATTCACAAAAAGGTGCTACTGAGTTTAGATAGCTTCTTTACGATGCTCAACTGGCTGGGTTACAAATCGTGAATGGTGATGCTGGCCAGGTGTGTGGAGCCTGTGGAGTCTCCCACAGGTGGAGTCACAAGTGGAGTTGTGACACCATTTGTTGGATCGACTTCAAACCCGGGGAGTGCGCTTGGGGACCTGATGGAATGGGCTACATGCACAACTCCACTACTTCCTGAAATTAGTACAGCTTCTTTATTTCCTGTCATCACTATTGGATGAACTGATTAATGTCAGGTGTGCTGCAGTCACAACAATGATCAGGCACACCTGATTAATCAGTTCATCCAATAGTGTAGGACAGGAAATAAAGAAGCTGTACTAATTTCAGGAAGTAAAGAAGTTGTGCATGTAGTCTATTCAGTGTCGAATGTTGTGCCATTCGGCATAGCGCCACCTACTGGAAAACACAAGTATATGGCTGATCAACAACAAATCAATGGGTTATTATCTGGGCAAGGTCATGGGAAGGTTGTACACTCCTGGAACCACCTGGGAAGGCTTTCCCTGAAAATAGATGCAAGGCCATAACTGTAGTGGCTATTCGTCCTCAATTAAGCAATAAAAAATAAAGAAAAAGATAAATCAAAGGCCACTGTATGCCTTGAGACTGGCAAAAATAAACAATATAAACATACACAGACAGAAAAACATCTCTGAACATCTGGGATCTCTGCATCAACCTGGAAAATAGAAAAAACAGTCAGAATCAAAGCTCTGAAAGAACATTTTGGGGAACTTTTTGTTTTGTTTTTTTGAACAAACTATATACAGTTATATACAGACTGTTGACCACAGCAGAGGTGGAACTAAGTTTGGCAGCTAATAATTTAAGTCCTAGAATTAGCCTAGCCATCGCAGGTCGGTTCCATATGACATTCTTAATAACTACACCACCAGTACCATAAGGCCATACCCAATGACTAAGGCTGTGACTAGCCCCACTGGCCCGTTAACACATTGAGTGCCACAGCGCTTCAGTAAAATTGTCTGCAGCCTGTGCCAGATTCACTTCCATTCAGTTGAAAACAGCTATAGAATTTTTTCTATTAGGGCTATATTAATAGGGCTGAACTTTAATGAAACATTGAACACTCCTGCTTCTTCCAAAGAAGAAATTTTGTTTCTAGACAGTTCCATTATGAAATGACAGCCTTTGAAAAAAGTGCACTTTCAAGGGTTTTCTGTCGTTTTTTTTTACTTTCCAAGTTATAGTCCCTTTTATGAATACCTTTTGCACTCTAATTTCGAGCACATTCACTGACTCTGGCTGGTGTTTTCTGATGTGGTGGCGTGTGGTGTGGTTTTTGTGCAGCCTGCGTGCCCCCCTCTCCCCCCCCCCCCCCCCCCTCTCCACCTCTGAGCTGCGGGCTCCTCCCCACACGCACAGTTTGTTTTCTGAGACTCGTTTTTGCCCCGGACGAATCCCAGCGCGCATCAAGGAAGTGCCAAACGCGACTGCTTTCTCCTGTACAAAGTAAAGGATCTGAGGTGGGTGGCGCAGCTTCTGTGTCGATGTTTAAGGTGGCGCCGTGTGATCCCTTGAAGGGATTCATGCTCACTGGCTAGGTACGACCTTAAACAGCAGAATTATGGAATAATATGAATTATGATTTTAGGACGTCCACAGACGTCCTTGGCACTGAACGTTACTTTTTTTTAGGACGTCCACAGACGTCCTTGGCACTCAATGTGTTAATGCATGCTCAGTGCCATCGGTTCCGTATGGTATTCTTAAAAATACCACCAATACCATATGGACCCTCCTCGATGACTCTATAGACAACAATACAATTAGGTCAATTCACTATTCAACCACAGTCTATGTTTTACAAGATCATCAGAGTGCATCTGATACTGCTGGCTTGAAATGGCCCGCTCAGCAGTTCATACATCTACTACACCAACACTGGAGATCTATACTACGAATCTAAGTTTATGACAAACGTAGTCATCTAAGAGGGGGCATTCATAAAGACGTCCTTCCTCAAATGTATATTCAATTAAGAGCAAATTACCTGTGACATCAGCAACTACAATGCCTGCCTCCCATTGCTCTTTCCCTTGCTCATCTATGAGCATGTGCTTTACACACCTACCTAACATGTCTGCAGCACTGACAGACTCTAGATTCCCCTGCTGGAAATCTCTCCATACATCCCACTGTCTGATCTGCTCATCCCCATCATATTGCATGGTAAATAACTGACTATCATTCAGTTCTATGCTGTCTATCACTGTGGCCCTATGCCACACTGTGGTGCCATCTTCTACAACTTCGTGTCTGACTAACTTTCCTACAAGCTGTTCTACTGCACTGATTTTTGGGACCGCAACCTGTGGAAGCCCTCCTCTTTTCCTTCCTACATCCCGAACCCACTCCTGCTGCTTCTCTGCCAGGTGAAGAAACCCTTAGCCTGAGTAACCACATCTGAGGGAGCACAACCATATTCTCTATCTTCACTGTCTTCTTCTACTGCTGGCTCGTCATGCAATACACTCTTCAGATTACTGACCAGAGTGTCCAAGGGTAATGGCCTCCTGTCCTTAGTCACATTTAAAATTCCATTCACATTCTTCACTCCCAGGACAACACGCCTGAATCTCAACTGAGCTGATACAGCTTGCAGTTGCATCCTCTCATCAAAAGCCTGCAGCTGGTCATCTACCTCTTCAACTGTTGTCCACAAGCCCCCATACTTAAACATCTCAACTGTGAGTTTTTGCTTCTCTGCAACACCCCTAACATCTCTCTCTGCCCGTTTCGCCCTAGTCTCTAGCAGCACCCTAACTCTCTCTTCTATGATAGCCTGGGCTCTCTCAGAAAATGTGGCTCTTTGCTCTTTCACAGATCGTCTGGCTACAGACATTACCTGTGCTTTCCTATCACTATCTAAATGTGACAACCAATCCCAGGACCTGTTCTGCTTAAAAAGCATAATTCCCTCCAATGTAATTGTATTTGCCCTAGTCTTCTCCCTAAACAGCCTATCAAACATGCCAAAATCACGCTCTGAGCTGGCATTCGTTTTTGGTGCACCTGCTACCTGTGCCTGGAGATCCTGGGTTACAGAAGAGTAACGGCTGTGCTGCAGATGGTCAGCTAACATGCACCTGCATACCTTGACAAGGCTGGCAAGAAGGATCTCTACTGCTTGCACAGTTAGAGCATCAAACTCTGCAGTGCTGTTCTGTACTAAACACTGAAACACAGGGCTATCTGATACATATATATCCTCAAACAGCTTCACCTCCCCTGTCACAAATGAGTGGCCATCTGCCTGCCACTCCTCAAGCTTCTTAACTAACTCCTGATACCTGTCATTCATGGCAAGTACATTCTCTCTCTCAGAAAGAGCAACCCACAGAGGATGGATTACCAATTTGTCAATCAGACCTAATGCCCTACAACCTGCAAGAAACCGAGGAACACCAAGGTCCTCATTCACAGCATGAACAAGCCTGTTCTCTGCCCTGTTGGCAGCTGTGAATGCACTAAGGTCATTACTGATGTAGTATAAACCAGCAGCATTGTGGAATGTGACGTTTGCTCTATTGCCCTTCATCGTGGCAAGGGGAACACTGTCAGATCCATTCTTCTATATAAGAAATGTTCTGAAGTGAACCGGCTTGCCACTCTTTTCACATCCACGTTCCTGCACAAGTTTACACACAGTTCTGAGTAGTCTAAGAGTACCGCTCTGATTTCTAACCACATGTTCACTATCGTCTTCATCCTCGCCCTCATCTCCACCCACATTACTGGCTGTCTGTGTGCCCTGCTTGCTGCAGCTACCTACCTTATCAGTGCCAAACACCAGATTTTCCCATTTACACAGAGTGTTGTTAGCCTGATGTGCTAAACCGTCAATAAGATGCAAGCCACAAAATAATTCATTAACTACACAGAGACTTGCCCTCTGTTCCTCAGTACACTCATCAAAACCCTCTATGATATCTGGCAGAATATTGGCTCTATAGTCTCTCAGAATTTCATTAAACTCCTTCTGTGTGTTGGCTCTATCACTCATTAAATTCTTGATCTTGGAGAAGACTTGTTTCTCACAGTAGTCAACATTCACCTGTCCCCCACCACTGCTGACAATATCCTGAATCATCTCCCTTACTGTTTCAAATGTGCACTGGGCAGTGCCGGATGCCTGCTCTCTTACGCCTAAATGTAGCCTACTGCCATCCGGCAGAAATACGCCTGCAGTGCCATATTTATGCCCGTGTTTAGTCGTGGCATCAGTACACAGTGTCAGTGTCATGTTATTTTCTCTAAGAATGGTCTCCTGCACATGTTGCATTGCCACCTGTCTTGCCTCCGTGATCATATATTTACAAAAGGTGGTACCTGGCAACTTCTCTACCTCGATACCAGCCAGCTTCTCTAGTACGATTCTGACCACCTCTGTGGCTTTATTGGCACTTACCCCTTCACTTGTCACTAAATCCTTGTACACTTCCCTAACGGCATCAGTATACTTACCATGTTCGAAGGTGCTGATACGACTCTGGGCTACAAGCCTGTCTAATTCTTCACTTGCAGCAAGATGCTCACCCTTCCAAAAGTCTACCTCCTTGTTTAAAACTTGTACCTGCTCCAGTAAATCAGTAACTGTATGACGGCTCTGTTCTGCCTTCCTTTTATAGTAACTACAACTGAGAGACTCCTTTCTCTTCTCTGCTTTCATTTTTTCCATATCCTCACGAAGGTCTTGAATCCTGCTTGCTGCCTGCACTATTGCATTTACTATGCCTTCTTCCCTCCGTCTCAGTTCTTCTTTGTCTCGCTGCACTTTCTGCAACTTATTCTCCTTCCGCTTCAGCTTCTTATAAAAAGTTCCTTGGCTGCTGCTGAGAGAGTCTCTCACTACACTTAGCCAACTTGGACTGTAGGCTTCTAATTTTAACTTCAGCCTCATACAGTTTTGAGTTTGTGGCTTTCTTTTCTCTATCTAACCTGTCCTTCTCAATACAAATGAGATCAAACTCTATCTGGAGCCTGTTTGTATCTGCTATCTCTCTATTCAGATCTCCTACAATCTCAGTGACATCCCTAACGCAATGAGCAGCATCATCAGTGCTGGTACTGTCTGTACTTACCTGGCGAGACGGTGGGTCTGATGACATGAGACTACTTACCTGGACAGACGCTGCGTCAGATGGTGTGAGACTAGTACTTACCTGGGGAGACGGGCCTGATGATGTGACACTAGTACCTGACTGACCTGCTACACCGTCTGCTTTTGGAAGCTTAAATAATGTCCTGCCAAACATCTCCCTGTCACTACCATGCATCTTCCTGTGGTCCTTGTGAGCCCGATGCAAATATTTCCTAATATTCCTTTCAACTAGTAGGCTACAATAACCTTCACCATGTCCCTCAGTGTCAAAGCTGAAGTTGTATAGCAGAATGTTTACTAAGCTTCTTCTTCTGCTTCTGGCGTGTGTCTTTAGACCTGCAGCTCCGTTGAGGCAAGCCAGGCCAACGTTTCATCGTCCAGTTCCATCAGGCCGCGTTCTCCATGCAGTGGCCGGTGTTTGGGGCAACTGGTCGTTATATGTTCCACAGTCTGTGCAGGGGCTCCACACTCGCATGAGGCACTGTCCTTAAGACCCCACCTCTTCATTGAGGTGCCGTAGCGTCCGACGCCGGTCCTTAGGCGGTTGAGAATTGTCCACTGCTTCCGGGGCAAGTCCTGACCAGGGACGTCCAGAGGGTCATTGATGTAGAGGTGCAGCCTGGATGGTTCTGCTGACCTCCACTGGTCCCTCCATCTCGTCCTGACCCAGGAGGCTTTGGAAGTGTCAGATGGTGTTGTGTGGAGTAGCCTGTGGGCTTGCATGGAAAAGGGGCGCCGTGACTTTAGGCGCACGCGTCGTGGTGTCTCTGTGGTGGTATGGTGAAGGAGGTGGGATGCACTGATCTGTGCCTTGCGGGCAAGGGCCAGTGTGGCTGCTTCTCGTCTGATGGTAGCTGGGGCAATACCAGCGAGTACGGGCAGCTGGTTTACCGGTGTGGCTTGTAGGCAACCAGAAACTGTCCGCAGGATGCTGTTGAGGACAACATCCAGCTTCTTCACGTGGGTGCTGCGGCACCAGACCGGGGCGCAGTACTCGGGCCAGTGAGGAGATGCGCAGTGTCTTTGTTGAGGCTCCCCATGTGGTGCCGGCTAGTCGTCGTATCAGCGCGGCACGGGCGGTTGTTTTTCCCTTGGCACCTTCCAGGTGTTGTTTGAATGACAGTGTTCTGTCAAGCTTCACACCGAGGTATGTGGGGGTATGTTGGTACTGTAGCCGAACGTTATCCACCATGACACTCATCTCACGGGTCGCTTCCCTGTTGTTGAGGTGGAACATTGTGGACATTGTCTTTCCCATGCTGAGCTTGAGACGCCAGTTCCTCAGGTATGAAGACAGGATGTTCATATCTTCAGTGAGGCCCTTTTCGGCTGCTTCCCAAGTTGGCTTGCTGAGTAGGATGGCCAGGTCGTCTGCATAGCCATACTGCTTTGATTGAGTTGCAGGCAGGTCGTATATATAGATGTTAAACAGCATCGGTGCCAGCACTGAGCCCTGTGGGACGCCATTCCTGAGTTTCCTCACTCTGCTGCATTGGCCGTTGCTGGTGTGTAGCCGGAAACTGCGGTTGCTCAGGTTCATGACGAAGCTCACCATGTGCTTGTCTGGGATGGTTTCCAGAAGCTTCATGTGGAGACCACGCAGCCAAACAGTGTCGTATGCAGCTGTGAGATCCAGGAATACAGCGCCGGCCTTCTCACCTGCCTGGTAGCTGTCCTCTATGTCTTGACACAGGAGGGTCACCTGGTCTGCCGTAGACCTACCACTTCGAAAGTGGTAGTTATTTTAACTAAGCTATACTTATTGTTTGGCACAACCATCACTTTTACATACTTCTCTATCTCAAACATTACATTGTTGGTTAACAAGTTATGATCCAACTTATCTGCCCTGTCAACAGTGCACTCAAAGCCTACACGCAGCTTGTCACACTCCCTGAACTCCATACTACCACCCGTTTTTCCAAGTTTGCTGCAGCTCATCTTGCCGGCCTGTTCTCCTTGGGTCTCTAATAGAAATAGGAAATACAAAATTAAATAAATACAATAATAAAGAAACAATAAAATATAATAAGGTTGAATATATTTTGAGATTTTGTCTCTCAGATGCAAATCTGAGAATATTTTTATTGATACGATTTTGTTCAGAATTCCATCTATATTTGGCTGAGAGAGAATCCTGGAAACCTCTCAAGGACCACTGTTGGTCCCCGGACCTCACGTTGAGAAACACTGCAAATTACAATCGTGGACGTGCAGAGCAATGACTGTGTGCAGAGAGGGAGGGAGGGGGAGAGGACGTTGTTTGCACCGCTGCCTACAGCAGCTACGCTGCTAGCCACATGAGCTAATTACCAAGACAAAGCAGAAAAACAGGGGGTGGTTTTTACACGGCGCACTGCACATTTTGACACGAATAACAAAAAAAAAAAAAAAATGACTCGACAGCGTTCAAGAGAACAAGTTGGCGGACAATTTCATGTCTTTACCTCGATGGTTCCTCAAAGTTGAAGTCAGTGGCGAGGCGAATGAAGGGAAATGACGTGATTTTCGTCGGTATAACCCAAACCAATCAAAAGGAATCATTCACCATGACGTGTACACAGGGGTTGGCTATAATTTAAGTGACAGACCAAAGGACAAATCAAAAAATCCAGCTGGGAATCCACTCTTAACTCATTGAGTGCCAGCCACTTTTGGAGAACGGACGCTCCCAGTGCCAGAGTTTCAGAGCTTTTTTCAGTGATTTCTCGAGGCCCACAGAATATTGTGTGATATTACTATGTAAACAATGAACATGCAAAAAGAACGATGAGACTCTTTTCTATCATCAGCAAAAACAGGTTTATTGATATCATTTTCCGTTCTTTAGTTATCAGCCGGAGAAGATAGCTTGATTTAACAAAAAAGAGCAGTTTTTTTCTAGAAGCTGAGATAATGGCCCTTTTGTGAAATTAAACATTTCAAACACATCACTGACTCTGAAGCTAATTTTCTGATGTAGTCACACCTCAAAAATAATTTCCTTCAATAAAACAGTGAAGGCCAGGGAATTTTGTTTGGCAGAATAATATTTTTAGCTGCAACCAGCAGCGCTGGCCCCTGCGTGCGCTGCTGGTTGCAGCTTCTTGCTGATCTTGATTTGCTGCTGGTGGGCATCGGATATTCTGGCTTGCGTTTGCCAACCCTGTCCTGCTGCCTGGGTCTGTCTGGGTCAGTGTTGTGTGCTGCTCTGCGACAAGGAAATGCCAAACGGGACTGCAGGTAAAGGTTTGGCCCTTCGGCGTCGGGTGCTGCCTTTCTGGTGGGTAATCGTGTGGAGAAACTATATGCAGACAGACAGACAGAGGCAGAGGAGCTCAGTTGTGGGCGCGGATTGACTGATGTTCGCAGCCGTCAGCTGCAGACAGAGCAATCTATATGGCTCTGGCTGCAGCATGCATCGGTTTCTCTTTGATCACGGCTTTTTCCTGTCCCGTTTTCCGGACCTTTCTGTAATCTGGAGAGCACTGTCGCCACCTAATGAGTCCGTAAAATAGGTTATACACCTTCAATAGCTCCCATATTTGTACAGGAGATGCCTGATGCTTTGATCCACGTCCCACCGTCAAAAAACGCAATTGACGAACATACTCGTCCTTGGCACTCTACGTTACTAAACGAAATGACGAACATACTCGTCCATGGCACTCAATGAGTTAAAGGAGAATTTTGGTGTTTTTCAACCTGGACCCTATTTTTTTATTTTAGTAAATAATTTGAGCAAATTGTTTCTCTCAAATTCTTCCAGTATTGCCCAAGATCGCTTCATTTGGCAGTCGCGGTACACGCATGCCCCCGCCTGCCTCGGCAGCTCATGCACGTACGTCCACTAAACCAGCTCATTTTTGCAACAGACAGGCTCACATTGTTTTATTGTAAGTGCACGTTCACGCCATACGCCAATGCCACGCTGAAGCCACGCAGTTTCATTTGGGCATCCTTGTTAACAGGCGAGTCCGTTCACACCAGCCGCACGCCACGCCACACTGAAGCCACGCTAAGAGCTACGCTGAACCGATCTGTTCTATTTTCCTAACGTGCAGCGCGCTGAACCCGAGCTGCCAGGCATGAAGTCAATGCAAGTTGTGGGCGGAGGGAAGGCAGCACCGAGCAGGCACTGAGGAAAAGAGAGTGCTTCTTGTGTGACCGGTATAGCGTGACTCTCAGCTTCAGGGTTCAAGGTTCAAGGTTCACTTTATTTGTCTCCCTTGGGAGACATTTGTCTTGGAGTAGAAGACTAAGAAATGCTGCAGTACATACAGACATAGACAGTACATAAAAAACACTGTATATTGTGACACGTGCAAACACTTAGGAAGTTGAGGTAGTCACAGTCATTCATCACAGTCATTTATACTCATCGCCTTTCAGGCATACCTCTCAGGGGGTAAGCATCATGCAATAACGCAGTGCAAATTCTGCAAAGTACAAAAAATTCTAGTGCAATCAGTTACAACGATACTAGTAAATCACACATCATATTACAGGCAAGCAAACAAGCGATTGTTAGACTTACTGTACTTGTTAGCAAACAAGCAATTGTTCAAACTATACATAGCAGGCAGATATTGGGGCCTGTGAAATTATCTCAGAGCCTTTTCTGTCTGACCTCAAGGGGGAGCCCATTGATCAGTTTAACTGTTAGAGGAACAAGTGAGTGCTTGTATCTGTTGTGCTTGCACAGGGGGACCCTGTATCTCCTACCAGAGTTCATCAGCACATACTCAGATTTCAACACATGGGAAGGGTCAGACAAAATCTTGTTGGCCTGCCGAACGGTGGATTGTTCAAGGATCTCTTGGGGGTTCATTGAATAATATAATTCAGCGTGGCTTTAGCGTATGATCGGCGTATGGTGTGAACAAAGAGTAAAAGAGAGAGAAAATTCACGCTTGTATTTACCTTGCAGCAGCGTGTTCGCACGAGCTAGAGCCGAGGCAGGAAGCGCATACGTGTACTGTGGGTGCCAGGTGAAGAGATCTTGGCCAATACTGGATCAATTGGAGAGAGAGTTTGGCTATACGCACATCGTCGACGGGTGCTGGATTAAAAGTAGAGTTGAAAACAAGGATAGCGGAACATCGGAGCAAAATCAGGACCCAAGACAAGAACAGCCCTGTAGCGGTACATTTTGCAGAAGCACAACACAGTGTTGCAGCGTTGAGGTATATAGGTATAGAACACGTAAAGTCCCCTAGGAGAGGAGGCAGCATTGATAACTTATTACTCAGAAGAGAAAGTTATTATATACACACACTCCAAACATTGTTTCCAGCAGGCCTTAATCAAGAAAATGAGATCAGACATTTTCTCTAATTAACAGGTCCCATTGTTTGTGGACTTAGGTATCAAAAACAAACTTCAGTTCTGAATGCATTACATGATCTAGATTGAACAGGCAAACCAGGTTGCCATTATTCCAGTACTGAGCGATATGAAGATCCGACTGTTTGTGTAATTATTCATCATTTTTTCACTTGTTTATTTGTTCATTTGCTGTTGTATGTCGTATACAGGATGTGTAAGATGTATCCTGGTATTTCATATGCTCTGATTGTAAATATGATGTATTGTTCCTCTGGACTAACTCATTAACTCATCATCCAATCCAGGCAACTCAATCAAACCAACTGGTTGCACCTGGTGGAGACAGAGAACCAGCTCCTTTAAAAAGGAGTCCATGTGAACACATTGTATGAACCTGATGAAAATCACTAGCTGATTGAAACGTTGTTCCTTTTTATCAAATAAAGTCAAAAGAACGGAGTTCTGGTGTTCGGACCTACAATACTGGATCAATAACAAAAAGATCAGATTAGATCAGATTAGATCCAGGTTGAAAAATGCCAAAATTCCCCTTTAAATCCCACAAGGTGTGTAACTAACCTGAATCCTCTGGGTTTCGGTGTGTAACTAACCTGAATCCTCTGGGTTTAGGTGTGTAACTAACCTGAATCATCTGGGTTTAGGTGTGTAACTAACCTGAATCCTCTGGGTTTAGGTGTGTAACTAACCTGAATCCTCTGGGTTTCGGTGTGTAACTAACCTGAATCATCTGGGTTTAGGTGTGTAACTAACCTGAATCCTCTGGGTTTAGGTGTGTAACTAACCTGAATCATCTGGGTTTAGGTGTGTAACTAACCTGAATCCTCTGGGTTTAGGTGTGGTGCTTTGCTCTACTTGATGGGGACACCTCGGCATTCCGAAATGTCGGCACTCCGAAATACCGGCATTCCGACAAAATTGAGATCTGTCTCTCGCCATTGCGAAAGAACCCTCCCCCAGACCCTAACCCTAAACCTAACCTCTCCCACCCCCCACGCCTAAGCCTAACCTCCCCCAGAACCCAACCTCTCGGCGAAACATTTTTTGGAGATAAAAAGGGCCGCCTCTCCGAAAGCATAGAAGTCAATGATCGGAATGCCGACACTTCGGAATGGCGAGGTGTCCCCCTACTTGATGACCACAAGTGTCACTTAGTGGCCAAAATGGACATTCAGAAGATGCAAGAAAGACATCAAAGGCACCAGCAAGCAGGTGGTGTTACAGAGACCCATCAAAGTGACGACATAACCATGATACAGAGGATTTATTACTACAGACTTTTGTCTTTTCTAGTCTCATGCTCTTCATAAATGGAATGAATGTTTTCCAGGAGTCGTGCATGAAGAACAACCCGATTCCAATCAAGTGGAGACTTCAATACCCATTCTCAGAATGGCTTTGTGTAGCTCATCTATTGGCACTGATGATGAACAGAAAAGGTAAGAAAACCATCTATGTGTCTTTATGAAGCTAATTCTAAAATTATGAAACAAGTTATGTTGGAGATATAATATTCTAGGGCTGGGTGATAATTCAATATTATACCATGGTCTGGGTGAATACTCGATTCTGATTGGCTGCAAGGTGTCCATTAAAAAGTGATATTGTACAGTGATAATGGACACCTAGCTAAATGGTCTGTTCACCGTTCATATCAATGCGCCATAGTTTCAAAAGTGGTATCAAGAGAGCTGTTTGAGCTCTATACCCCCGTTAAGGGTTAATATGACAATTTTGGAACTTGAGAAAAAAATTGAGTCGGTCAAAGTAAGTATTTAAATCACCCCTGTGTGCTCAGTTTATCAAAAATAACTCTTATTTACAATTTTGATTTTCGTTTCGGAGATTTTTTAACCTCGCGTCACCAGGCTCTTCTCGGCGAGAAAGAGAAGATTTCCCTCGGCTCGTGCACGAGCGGGGGCGAGAGAGAGAGAGAGAGAGAGAGAGAGAGAGAGAGAGAGAGAGAGAGAGAGAACTCTCTGCATTTCACCACATCAGCAGCACACGCAGGGCGCTGCTCTCTCACTCTCACTTCCTGAAACTCTTCGCTCTTAAATGTTAATATACTTGGCCAATACGTATCTATCATACAAAATAAAGCAAGCTGCCAAACGGTAATGTCTTCATTTAATGTAGAACGCAAAACATCGTTAAACCTGCATTCCTGTAATAAAGTTAACGTTTGAGTCGGCTTTAAAACGGAGCGGGTGGTGGAGGTGGGAGGGACTATTTTATTTCGTGGAAGACTAATTTACAGTATGAATAACAGACATTTAGCCATTTAGATTGCTTTATTTATTACACATGGAAATATAAATGACTGGTCTTATTGTTTTGTTGGCAAGTGACCATGGTATAAGCGGGTTAATGCACTTCGAGGTGTCCATTATCACTTTTTAAGGGACTTCGCGGAGGCAACCATCCTCGGCTTCGCCTCGGACGGTTCACGCCTCCACGTCGTCCCTTAAAAAGTGATAATGGACACCTCGTCGTACATTAACCCTTACTTATCGTTCGGGGGATGGTGGCGAAGTGGTCACGCTCTCGCCTCACGTACAGCAAGAAGGTCCTGGGTCTGATTTCCGCTTCAGATGCTGTTGACACTGGGGGTATGTCTCTCCATGCCTTCGGTGCCTGGTGCCCAGCCCAGGTGGGCTACATGTATCTCATGGAAAAAGCCTTTCTTTGTGGAGTTTGTATGTTCTCCCCATGCCTTGGCAGCATGGAAATGTTTGGGAACCCCTGGTCTAAGGTGCAACCATGTGGAATACTGGGTTCTATTCCGGCACTTTTCTTGCATGACATCCCCCAATCTCTCCTGTCAATCTCTACTTTGAACTGTCAAAGAAAGGTAAAAATGCCCCAAAACAAATGCTTGTTGGGATCTTATTCAGGAGTGAGGGTAAGGAAGGATCATGAGGTTGATTTATCAGTCGATCTTTGTTACTTTCAATCTTCATCTATTCTCAATGTTTCCCCTAGAACATTTTTCAGGCCTGGAGGGATTTCGAAATGTAACCCGACCCTGGTCGGGGGCCCTCGCTGGTGACGCTAAACTTTTAGCTAACCTGTTCGCATCTATGTTTGCAATGGCATCCCAACTATCATCATACTATTATGGGATGCGATGCGAACAGTTGTATTATGGGATGTGCGTTTCCCAGGCAACAACACATGTTGACACGTTTTGGAACAGCGCTGCACGCTGGCACAATGCTCCTAAAAGCAAAATGCTTATTGGTTGAATGATTTGGCATCTTCTATTACTGTCAACACTGTCAACAACAGTATTGTTGTATTGTAATAATATGCCATAAAGGTTTATTGAAATTTTGGGGGGAGCAGAAAAAAAATCGGGGGAAAAAATCTTTGCTTTTTTTTCTCTGGCCTGGCAGGTGCGCCGTTGGCCTGTAGAATGGTAGGGGAAACACTGATGCTCATGAGCTTCGCGTGGTGACCAAACCAAAGAGATTTCAGATACAAGTCTGGGAGCCCTTTTAGCTAAACTTTCCCACTTTAACTTCTCCACGACAGCCATCTTGTGGATGAAATCCTATCTCTCAGATAGAAAACAGTGTGTAATGGTAAAGGGTGTTAAATCTCCCTACATAGAATGTACTACAGGACTGCCTCAGGGTTCCATTTTTGCACCTATATTATTTTCACTTTATATTAATGATTTACCAGATGTATGCCCTAGTATGAACACCTTAATGTACGCAGATGACGCAGTAATCTTCACTCCATCCAAAACTATGGAAGAAGCCTCTAACACCCTCTCTGTAGCCATGACTCAAATTCAGGTCTGGCTCGAAAAATCTTATCTTGCATTAAACACCAAAAAAACAGTGGCTATGGTTTTCTCGAAAAAACCCATCTTAAACCCACATCTTAACATCCTTGTGGGAGGGGTGGAGATAGAAACTGTGGATGAATTTAAGTATCTTGGGCTCACTTTGGACTCCACACTCTCTTTCAAGAGTCATATTAAAAGGGTATCGAACACTCTAAAATTCAATCTCTGCAATTTTAGGCAGATTAGAGCATCTCTGACTGACAGTGCGGCCCTAACCTTTCTTCACTCAATGATTTTCTCACATATAGACTACTGCCTCACGAGCTGGTCCTTCTCAGGAGCAACCACCTTGAAGTCCATCGAGTCTCTATATAAAAAGGCCCTGAAAATTTTGGATAAGAAACCTATATCTTACCACCATTGCAATATACTTCTAAAGTTTAAGCTCCTCAGCTTCGACAATTATAGAAAATTTAAAATTGCTTGTATGATTTATAAGGTTCTTCATGGGCTAGCACCACCTCCTTTAGAATGCTTTATCAAACGGAGAGCTACCCAGAACATCACGCGAAGCTCGTCGATAGGCGACTGTGAACTACCTCTGAGACGGTCCTCTATCGGACAAAATGTTTTGTCCTATGGGGGCAGCAAACTATGGAATAGCCTACCACTGTCAGTCAGAGAGAGTAGCAGCTTTCACACCTTTAAGGGGCTGTTAAAGTCATGGCTCAGAACAAATCAAACGTGCGATCACATTTAAACTTTTTTGTTTTATGTGTTGTTTTTGTATGTCCTTGAAAGTCCTGTGTCCACCTTGGTTAATATTCCTAATGTTCCCTGTTTTTGTTTCATTTGTGTTGTGTTGTTTGTGTTTACCCTATATGTATGTATGTGTCATTTACATTGCTGTATGTCTATGATTGCCCTACGTATGCACTAATTTTCTTATTTCTTCTTTTAAACTTTTCTGTACCTCACCTGTCGAGGGACTGCGGATGGAAATTAGCTAAGGCTATAATCCGGCACATTTACATGAAAATGTTCATTAATGTTGCACTGTCCCTGAAATAAATAAATAAATAAAAATGTCTGGCTGCTGTTCTCGCTGTGTCGCTGACCCCGACGAGAGAATCAACTGAGGGAGGGATCTTATTATGTGACTTTCCCCACAAGCAATAACAAGAGAGGTATCTCATATCGTTTGAGGAGGAACTCATAGCATCTGCATAGAGACCAGTGTCGATTGCTCTATTTGTTCTTGTTTCCACAAACTAAAAGTTGTAAGTGAAAATATGATGTAAGCAATTGAAATCTATAATTGTCACGATAAAAAGTAAAAATGTTGCATATTTCTCCTATTAACACTACATGGATGTCATATAGCCATTTACACCTGGCGTTAGTTAACATGCATTTTCTGCCATGAGATTGCAATCAGATTGTGTTTTATCACTTGAAAGTACAGGTGTAAACACCCCCAAAACGCATTGAAGAAGGATTGCAATCTGATTGGCCCTTGTAGTGTGCGAGGGTTTTTCATTTGTTTCACTGCTACATTTTCTCAAAGGTCTGGAAACATTTCTAAACTTAAAATATGTTATTAGTACAGGCCAGGGTAATTAATAATTAATAATTGGTATGCATGTTTACACAGCAATCACAAGAATCTGTCATGGCAGCATAACAGTTTCAGGCTGTCAAACAATTGATGATGTCATAAGCAGCCAGCAGCATGATGTCATAAGCAGGCACTTATAAATCTAAGGTACAATTCTCTCTACTTGTGTTGTGTATTAGTGGGATGAAAATCGCCAGGACATCAGTCTGACCTTGATTGCTTATGATGGAAACCAAGTATATGATATCAGAGCAGCATGTATACATGTATATACATATACATGATCTTTACTCATGTGCCTGACACAGCCTACAGTGACACATAGCCTACAGTGACACATAGCCTACAGTGACACATAGCCTACAGTGCAACTGAACTCATGTACTGTACCAAATGAATGCATGATGTATCAGCAACCTTGTGGAAGTGAAGGGAGGAGTGCAGCTTCTGTGCGTGAAGTAATTGCAGAGGATCCTGTGACCCGACAACTCTCCTCTCCTCCTGTCTTCTCCTCTCCTCTCCTGTCTTCTCCTCTCCTCTCCTGTCTTCTCCTCTCCTCCTGTCTTCTCCTCTCCTGTCTTCTCATCTCCTCCTGTCTTCTCCTCTCCTCTCCTGTCTTCTCCTCTCCTCCTGTCTTCTCTCCTCTCCTGTCTTCTCCTCTCCTCCTGTCTTCTCCTCTCCTGTCTTCTCATCTCCTCCTGTCTTCTCCTGTCCTCTCCTCTCCTCCCCTGTCTTCTCCTCTCCTGTCTTCTCCTGTCCTCTCCTCCCCTGTCTTCTCTCCTCCTGTCTTCTCCTGTCCTCCCCTGTCTTCTCCTCCTGTCTTCTCCTGTCCTGTCTTCTCCTCTCCTCCCATCTCCTCCCCTGTCTTCTCCTCTCCTCCTGTCTTCTCCTGTCCTGTCCTCTCCTCTCCTCCCCTGTCTTCTCCTCTCCTCCTGTCTTCTCCTGTCCTCTCCTTCCCTGTCTTGTCCTCTCCTGTCTTCTCCTGTCCTCTCCTCCCCTGTCTTCTCCTCTCCTGTCTTCTCCTCTCCTCCCCTGTCTTCTCCTCTCCTCCTGTCTTCTCCTGTCATCTCCTGTCCTCTCCTCTCCTCCCCTGTTTTCTTCTCTCCTCCTGTCTTCTCCTGTCCTCTCCTCCTGTCTTCTCATGTCCTCTCCTCCCCTGTCTTCTCCTCTCCTCCTGTCCTCTCCTCCCCTGTCTTCTCCTGTCCTCTGCTGTCCTCTCCTCTCCTCCCCTGTCTTCTCCTCTCCTCCCGTCTTCTCCTGTCCTCTCCTCCCCTGTCTTCTCCTCTCCTCCTGTCCTCTCCTGTCCGCTCCTCCTGTCCTCTCCTCCCCTCTGTTATCCTCTCCTCTGTCTTCTCCTCTCCTCCCGTCTACTGCTCCTCTCCTCTGCTCTCCTCCCGTCTTGTCCTCTCCTGTCTTCTCTCCTCTCCTCCTCTGTCTTCTCCTCTCCTCCCGTCTTCTCTCCTCTCCTCCCGTATTCTCTCCTCTCCTCCCCTGCATTCTCCTCTCCTCCCGTCTTCTCTCCTGTCCTGTCTTCTCCTCTCCTCCACTGTCTTCTCCTCTCCTCCTGTCTTCTCTCCTGTCCTGTCTTCTCCTCTCCTCCCCTGCCTTCTCCTCTCCTCCCGTCTTCTCTCCTGTCCTGTCTTCTCTCCTCCACTGTCTTCTCCTCTCCTCCCGTCTTCTCTCCTGTCTCCTCTCCTCTCCTTGCCTCTCCTCTGCCCTCCGTTCAACCTGCTTTCTCTATGTGGCAGTAGTTTCCGTCTTCCTGTGTGTACATGATTTAGTCTGCATGAAGTCAAGGGGAAATTCAGACTTGGATCAAAACCTCAGTCCTACTATGACTGTGGACGCTGTGCCATTCCACCACATCACATCATATCAGTATGGTTGTCTTCTCTCTCATTTTGTGAAACAAAGTCCCTTTTCAGGGGAAGCTTGTAACACCGTTTCTCCACTTGGTCCTCCAGGGTCTCCTACAGGGACAACAGCTGTTTATGCATTGGAAGCTCTGATGGCGTGTACCTGGTTGACCTGGCTGCCTGCCAACTCCTAACTGTGCTACATTTGAAAGGTAAGATGCTTTGACGTAGGCCTGGGCGATATGGACCAAAAATCATATCATGCTATTTGTCGGCTGAATGGCGATGCACAATATATCTCAGTACTTTCTACAAAGTGTCCTAAATGTTCATTTGTAACAACAGGAAGTCAAAGCCACATGCAAGATGTCACAAGCACCTTTAATCACAGTTGGCGCTGGCGATATCTACAAAATCAGATACTGTGTCAGGATATTTTTGAGCAAAACATAGATCATAGTAGTGTGAGGATGACTATTGGTGCTTTCACAAAATAGTTTTACTCAATGGGTTTTTATGCCTCCGCCGGCGATAGCCAGGCCAGAGCGATAGCCAGGCCGGAGGCATTATGGATCCGGGTTGTCCGGCCGTAATCCCGTACGGCCGTACGATGTTTGTTAACGCGATATCTGAAGAACGCCTGGACGGAATTTCATCAAATTTGCCTCAAACATCGACTTAGACTCAAGGATGATCTGATTAGATTTTGGTGGTCAAAGGTCAAGGTCACTGTGACCTCTCGAACGCCATTTTCAAGCTTAACGCAATATCTCAGGAATGCCTTGACGGAATTGAGTCAAACTTGTCTCAAACATCGACTTGGACTCAAGGATGAACTGATTAGATGTTGGTGGTCAAAGGTCAAAGGTCAAGGTCACTGTGACCTCTCGAACGCCATTTTCAAGCTTGTTAACGCGATATCTCAGGAATGCCTTGACGGAATTTAATCAAACTTGTCTCAAACATCGACTTGTACTCAAGGATGAACTGATTAGATTTTGGTGGTCAAAGGTCAAAGGTCAAGGTCACTGTGACCTCTCGAACGCCATTTTCAAGCTTGTCAACGCGATATCTCAGGAATGCCTTGACGGAATTTAATCAAACTTGTCTCAAACATCGATTTGTACTCAAGGATGAACTGATTAGATTTTGGTGGTCAAAGGTCAAAGGTCAAGGTCACTGTGACCTCTCAAACGCCATTTTCCAGCTTGTTAACGCCATATCTCATGAATACCTTGACGGAATTTCATCAAATTTGCCTCAAACATCGACTTGGACTCAAGGATGAACTGATTACATTTTGCTGGTCAAAGGTCAAGGTCACTGTGACCTCTCAAACGCCATTTTCCAGCTTGTTAACGCGATATCTCACGAATGCCTTGACGGAGTTTCATCAAATTTGCCTCAAACATCACCTTACACTCAAGGATGATCTGATTAGATTTTGGTGGTCAAAGGTCAAAGGTCAAGGTGAGCTCTCGAACGCCATTTTCAAGCTTGTTAACGCGATATCTCAGGAATGCCTTGACGGAATTTAATCAAACTTGTCTCAAACATCGACTTGGACTCAAGGATGAACTGATTACATTTTGGTGGTCAAAGTTCAAGGTCACTGTGACCTCTCACACACCCAATTTCCAAGCTCTGTAACGCAACATCACAGGAGCGCCTTGACGGAATCTCTTCCAATTTGCCTCAAATGGCGATTTGGACTCCAAAATGAACTAATGGCGGAGGCATAAGTCCGCGTTGCGGTCGTTCTAGTTAAACTTGCAATATAGTCTTAGAATAATCAGAATATTGTCCCTTAACACAGTACATGTCAGCGACACCTTTCCAATGTGTTGTAAATTAATGTCATGTCATTTGTCGTCCTTATTTTGTTAACAGGCAGTCGCTGAACGGACTTTGGTGGTGAGGGGGTCGGTTGACCCATCGCCACAGGGAACAACATTCCAAATCCGTTACAGTGACGGATCACTCCGGAGGAGGAATTTCCTCCTGGACAGCCCTCTCCAGGTAAATGGAAGTGATTGCAGTCTTGCATATATATATATATATATCTTTATTTTTATATGGTTTTATTTTTTTTACTATTTGTTATATTCCCCTAACTTTTCTTCCAACATACAGACTCTGATAGCATTTGCTGGTGCTGTTCCGGCGGCTACGGAGCAGCTTACGCTGACCTCCACAGAGCCACTGGTCACCATCAGCAGCCGGCAGGAAGGGACCATCAGGAAGTGTGGGTTGACCACCGGAACCACACTGAATGTCCTCTGGAGTGATGAGGCCGAGGTAATTCTGAGGATACTGCAATCAAGTGTAACCACTGACGTTGTCTAATTACTACAGTGTTTCAGACTGGTTGTTACTGATTGTAGTTGCATGCTGAACGACCATATGCAGGAGAATAATAATCTCTAATATGCATCGGGAAATGGAAGGACAAACCGTTTCTAAACTGTTACATTTTAGATAATGTACAATACATGAAAGGATAGCTCTGACTCATGAAATAGGTTTGAGAAGTTTAGACAGGCGTGTGGCAAATCAATGTGGCAGAGATGACCACTGTGTGCATTATTAACTGATTTTTTTTTTATTAATTTTAACTGTCAATCAGCTCCCGCAATGTTCCCTTTCCAGCCATCTGTTCCCTGTTTGTAATTGGCCCCAGTGTGTGTTTATATGGGCTTTGGTTTTTAGTTGTCTAGGTCAGGGGCCTATACAACGGATTGAGATAAACATATGATCTGGATTGACCTAAATTTCTCAATTCCTTTGTTTCCAGACTTCTCATGCCAGCAGGGCCGATTCACCTGTGCGAGAGATAGAGTTGATCTCCTCCACAGCCTCAAGCCCGGTCATGCCAGAAGCCTCCAGCCCGGTCTCCTCCAGAGCCTCAACTCCGCTGCATGCTGTTGATCTTGACGAGTAAGTTTCTGCACCCATTTTATGGAAACTATATACTACCTCCAATACATTCTCCTCTGACTACCCTCTTCCGACTAGTACATTACATCTTCTTCCAGTAATTTCTCCAAATGGTTTCCAGTGGTGGGTAGAGTAAACAAAAACCATACTCAAGTAAAACTCAGTCCTGGGGCCTGTACCATGAATGGAGATAAACAGATCCAGGTTGTCGAGTTATCGGTCACGCCGTCACCCCTAACCTCGTCCACGTAGGCCAGAAACAGGTCCCAGATATGAACTTCTGAAAAAGAGACCATGAGAACAACAGCCACCTAGAATCTATTTCACTACACAGTACAGCAACATGGCCTACGACATCAGACACATCATCACAAAAAACTGGGACATTCTATTGAGTGACCCCTCCCTCAGCGCAGCCTTTCCAGAGCCTCCAGCCTTCGCTTTCAGAAGGGCACCAACACTGAGAGACAGCCTGGTGAGGAGCCACCAACCGGGCCCCAAACCCACCACCTGGTTTCCAAAACCAACCGGCACATACAGGTGTGGCTCTTGCAATCATTGCAATAACATAAAGAGAGATAAAACTTTTGTGGACATCTTCAGCCACAGGACTTTTCAATGTCGGAGCTTTGCAAATTGTAACACTACATTTGTGGTCTAAAAGTTCCTCTAAAGTGATGTATGTGCATGTATGTATGTATATGTGTATGTATATATATATATATATATATATATATATATATATATATATATATATATATATGTGTATATGTATGTATGTGTATGTGTATATATTATTATTATTATTAATTTACTTTTCCAACTCTCTCTGCCTTAGCTGTGCTGTGCCTTAAACTATGATGCCTTAACTGTGCTGTGCCTATAATAGGCCTTAACTCTACTGTGATTTGAATTATGTTGTGCCCTCTCTTTGATTAATAGAATCATACATTCATGACTCAATCCACTGTGTTGTCATTGATCCATGCACTTTTTGGTAACTTAATGCCATTGTTTTTATTATGGAAAGTGTGATCTTGTTTATGTGACCTCGTCTGGTTAGATTGGGAGAGACACCTTTTCCATTTTTTAAATCTTCTTCTGTCTCCTATGTTTACTATGTGAGATCATATCGTCTGGTGTCTCCTTTAAAGGGGTTGTTACATCACTCCCATGTGACTCCACCACATGACCCCTCAGTGGGCTTTAAATACAGCACCTGTATGTAATTGTTCCCATTACCCTGATGAAGACTCTTTGAGTCGAAACGCGTTGGTATCCCCGTTTAGAATAAAGGATTTTTAATATTATTCAGAGTGCCTCGGATGTCTTTCTCTCTGCTCCATTCAACACCTGGGGAACTTCCTGCAACCACACTGGACAGCTACCTCTTTTTTAGGCCGGTGCTTGCACTGGCCTATAGGACCATGTGTGTCCCAATCGCTGCACACACGGCTTCATACACGACTCCTGTCACCCTTTCATCAAGATGGGCTTTTACTTTGAAATGTGTTTTATTTGACGAATGTCCGGTTTCGGACTTTCTGTCTGCCCTGATCTGATCATGTTTAGCTTGACAGAGTCGCTCCCGGCCGCAGAGGGTCCATGTTAACGTTACACGCGACGCAACAAATAAACAAACACACATTTCCCAGTGTCTCTGGACATCAACAGTAGCGGGAGACGTCTCCCCTTCCAGCAAATATACATGAATGTTGTGCGTAAGGAACATGGACATCTTACCGCGAGGCAGCTAGAGAGCTAAGATAAGTAGCTAACAGCTGAGCTAAGTAGGCTATAACTAGCGTGTTAGCTGATCAGAAAAGCATGTAAACGGCGGTGAGATCTCCTTTATTAAAGTATGCAACCATTTCCAATGAACAAATGGCATGTAGCCTTCAACTTTAAAACAAAACAATGTGCTTCTGCTTACTTCTTACATTCAACTCTGTATGGCAGTGAGTGCAGACAGTGCAACACCAGTGGCATGTAGCCCTCAAGTATTTAAAACAAAAACAATAGTGCTTCTGCTGCTTACTTAGCCTACATTCAACTTTTTATGGCAGACCTGTTCAAAGAATTCAAGGTGGGTTCATTCTTTCAAACGGTGTAAAATAACACGTTTAACAACATATCAAACGGACCTTATCCTGTCACATTAGCTGGCGATGCATTGTGTAACCAAAAAACGTTTGGCTAACGTTAAATATTGCATTGCACACGTGACATGTTATTTTACTAACGTAACGTCCGAGCGGATACGAACCTAGGATCCCTGGCTCAGACCCATGCACTGCGCAACACCTTAACCACTCGAGCTAAAGGGCCAGCCCGATAGCCCGAGTGGGAGTGAAGCCGTGCATTTCTGACCCTTACACTAAAAATAATACATTTTACCATCATTTCAAGTAGAATGATACCACCCAAGCAAGAATATTTCAAGTGTTTCAAGTGCTTTATTGAAATATTTGGACCATATAATGATAATACAATTATCTCAACCTTAAAAGGTTACATATAGGTGCCAAAAAGCCATAAATTCACATCAAAGAACAAAGAAAAACTACAATTATAATTCAAGTTTAAACAGTAAGTGTGCAGCTGCAGCATTTATTTAAAAAAAAATCTTTATCCTGCATCCCTAAACAGAAACAGGGAAAAAAGGTGGAAAATCAGATGACGGCTTATATGTGTTGTGTTGATTGTTAAAATGTGTATGGGTATAGTATATGGGTGACGATCGCATGCACCGGCCGTATGCCAGGTTTCGACCTGGCCTTGTTATCTTACAGGTCCCAGATAGTTGAGAATTTCCCAAGTGAGTTGGTCCTCAGGAACCAGAGTCCCTCCATACGTATAACCGAGAACATGTCCATCAGCCACAGCTGAAAAGGAGGCGGAGAGGGGGACTTCCCTCAGAATGAGTCTCTTAGCAACAGTCGTCCCCCTGCGTCAGAGACTGTTGCCATGAAGGGTTATTGTTTAGGTCTTGGAGTAGGAGTACTGATCCAATATTGAGGCCCAAACCCTATAGGTCCCTAAAAGTTTGCCCTATAAGTTGTGTGTGTGTACATGTATGTCTGTGTATGTATATATATTATATTGTAGATTAGTCGACAACTGTCGTCGTCTTATTTGTTTTTTGTCTTTCAAACACTTTATAGTGTGGTTAAAATTGTTGTGGTTTGTGTGTATGTATATATACATTGCTTGTTAATTGTTATGTATTATTGTATATATGGTCTGTTGCTTCACACTTTTGTTCTTGCACCTTCACACAGGTTGAGTCGCCTTTGTCACACTACAAGAAACGTACTGCTGTATTGATTTTTTTCTTCACTCATGTGATGACAGAAGTATTCTTGACTACAGACTGTTGATTCTCTCTTTGTTGTATGACATATGTAGTCTATGACTTTCACTCCTCTGATTGATTGTTATTATACACAGCTGCGTTGTTCAATCATGTGACCTCTTTACTATCAGGTGACTTCTGTATTTAAGATGGCGTCTCACCTCTGTATAACTGTCTGACGAAGAGCTAGTTAGCTCGAAACGTTACCACTGCACTTGGTGCAATAAAGCTATCCAAAAGGAGTCCTTGTAGTGTGCGAGCGATTTTTCATTTGTTTCACTATCTTTCAAACAGGCCCACCATCGCTGCAGAGGTCCTGCAGAGGCTGGCGTCTATGGTTCAGCCCCAGATCCCAAGTAACCTCATAAACGTCACGCGAAGAAATGTTATCGGCGGGGCTCAACGGGCCTTCCTCAGGCAGCGTTTTGATCCCATGTGTCGCATAGACGTGTGCTTCCTTTCAGACACAGTCCCTCAGGAGGGGTCTATTGACGAGGGCGGGCCCACCCGGGAGTTCTGTAGGCTGCTGATGGCACAGCTGAGCCATCATTCAGTGTTTGAAGGCCCTGCTGAAGCTAGGACTTTGGCTCTCAATAGTCCTGGTATGTTTACATGCAAAGAACATTTACACAGTACAACCAGCTTTTTATATTTGTTCAACACAGCTTTGTTTTGACCGCTTCATATATACATAATACAAATTGACCATTGGACATTTTTGGCAGTTTCATTAATCACTTGTTAATTTTCTTTTTTCCTTAGCTTTAGACAAGCACATGTACCGAACTGTGGGCCAAATGTTGTCCGTCTGCCTGGTCCAGGGGGGGGTCTCACCCCATTTTTTCTCGGAACGGCTTTTCAGCCAGGTGGCCGGGATCCCCTCTCGCCCTGCGGACATAAATGAAGTGGTTGACATGGAATACAGAGCCAAACTTCTGAAGGCAAGAAAATAACATTACCTTTTTGATTTTGACTAAAAGTAGGACTGCCAAACATTTTGGAACACAAGGATATACACAAGGTCATAGGCTTTTATGTTGTATCTCCCAATTCCTTGTATGTGTATGCATACTTTGCCAATAAAGCTGATTCTGATTCTGATCCCAAAAAAACAATTGTCAAAAGAGAGACCTATCAAAGTAGCTAAATTTTATCCAAGATTGGAACAATGCTGTTGCTTGGCGAAATTAAACAAACCTACATGTTTCTACATATTAATGTCAGTGGAGTTGCTAATTTCCTGTGTGTGTACATTTGTGTGTGTGTCTGTCACACTGATTATATTCTTATTTACAGATCAAAGCTGCCCAGACGCTGGAGGAAGCGCAGGGTGCCGTCCTGGAAGCAGCAGATCAGCTCCTGGCAATAGGGGCCTTAAAGCCTGTGCGGGCCCTTGATGACAGGGACGATCTGCTCCAGGCTGCCCTCAATTACCACCTTGGGGGACGAACCAGAGATTGCCTGGAACAGTAAGTGTTTTATGCTGGTACTACTGTTAGAAAACGAAATAACTGCACCAAAGCAGACCTGAAAGAAGTGGAACCTTTGTTATTCAACTTAAATATGTACGTCTCACAAGCGGTCGACAAACTAGTTAATTATGATAATAGGCCTAACAATACGAGTAATAGGGACACTGATGTACTCGGAAGAAGGAAAAATCATTAACAAATGGCATGCACCTCATGTTTCCTTGTGCAAGAGCTAGAATTTTTGGGGGGGGGACAAATGCTCACTACTGCCAGTTTTTACATTACTGGTGAAGCTTTACACCATGATGGGCTGCTTGCAGCTACTTCAAATGTTTCAGTAAACCAGGACAATTATTAATGACACTGTTTTGAGTCATGCTGTTTCTTTTTTCTATAAGGTTCAAGGAAGGTCTGAGCACCCTTGGTCTCCTGGCCGAGGTCACTGCATGCCCTCAGGCCTTCCAGGAGCTGTTCGTCCAGAGCACAGAGGAATTGACGGCCAGCACACTCAGGGGGCTTTTCAAGCCTACATTCAGCAGTGCAGCACCAGGGTCCAACCGGAGGAATGCGGAGTTGGACACTTTGGGCTTCTGGGGTGATTGGCTGTTGGATGTGGAAGGTATATTTTTATATATATATATATATATATATATATATATATATATATATATATATATATATATATATTTTTTTTTTTTTTTTTTCTTATTGCTGTACTGTGTTATAACCTGGTTGGATGTCGCTTTGGATAAAGGCGTCTGCCAAATATCAAAAAGTAAGGTGAGTAAAGTCTGGAATACTGGTCACTACTGGTAGATGTAAATTCATAGAAAACATTCTTCTGACTTGCATTCACTAGCACAATAAGTAACCAGTGAGCGGAAGGATTACGATTGGTAACTTGTATGTTTCGATCCTTTATTTTCTGTATTTATACAGGAGGACTGAATGAACCCGACCTGCAGGACGACGACGAAGCCCGTCGACTTGCAGGTGGTCCCATCAACCTGCAACGGGTTTTAATTTTTTCCACTGGCCTCTCCCGCATCCCTGCAATGGGTTTTGACCACCAGCCAGAACTTCCACTTCCTCCACCCGGAGGATGGAGGAAGTTCCCCACGGCCAACACCTGTGGTCTGGTGGTCAGTATTCCTGTCCACACTGACTATGATGTGTTTCAGAATCACATGGTCATGGGAATAACCTCCAGCCAAATGTTTGGGAACGCCTGAGGACTGATTTTCGTGAAGACAGCACTGCTGTTCTCAAAACTGTAGCAAATGAGTATTGTATCCATTTAAAATGTTTACTATTGATCTGTGTTTCCTTTATGTGTGTCGTGCTGACGGATTATTCAGTCCAGGACCTACTTGTTTTCAAGTGTAGCCTTATTTGCTACTTACTGATGATGGTTGGTAGAGTTCTTTCTCGGTGTTACGTTCCCAGTTTTACCAGGGGAGAAAGGATGTAACATATAACACAACAAACCGGGGGACAAAGGAGACAGGAGATAAATGACAATAATCAAGGGTTTTTATTACCACACTCTCAAAAGAGAGTTAACAGGCGCCCACTCTCCAACTGAGAGTCACACTCTAGAAGAGTTAAAGGTTTTGACCGACACCGATCCACAAGTGCTACTGTAGGCCTAAACACCACACAGCACACAAAGCTGTCAGATGGCCCACTGGGACTGACTGTCTGTCTCTCCAAGGTTTTAACCTGCAGCCTCTGATTGGCAGAGTGAGTACACCTGTGCTCTCCTGCACATGTGCCACAGCAGGGGGGGAGGGCCTGGAGATAATCAGTGAGCAGAGGCAAACATTAATACAGGCCACAAACACACACCACACCCGTAACACTCGGTTACACCCTGCCTTTTCGAAACCCCCCCACTCCGAAGATCGACCTCCATTCTTCGTAATGGAGGGGTTTTCCCATTTTTTTAAAGGCACCGCTATTCCGAATGGGGACATCCCCTCGATTTTGAAACCCCCCCACTCCGAAATTGATTTTCAAGTCCATATTTCTCCGAGTTTCCTGCATCAAACACTGCAACTCATTGTTTTTGATTGAAAATATGCATAGGCGGCACTAGACCATCGGGAATGGGGAAGCTACATTTCCTCAGATTTTCATAAGACAAAATCAGTTCAACCCGACTGGCATTCACAAATAAGAACGTCCTCATCTTGCTAATATGACTCAATTAACCTTATTCAACTGTGAGCATTTGACTCAAAGTTACAATTAATTTTTTTCAAACACTTTTCACGGTATGAATGTGGGCGTGTGTTAACAGCTCACCATTAGATGTAGAAAACATCATTTATGATTAGATCCTGTCGGTGTGTCAGGAGATATAAATAATCAGTTGAATATGCTGCTGTGGAACAGATCCTTGCGCTCTCGGATTACGCATTTGACAAATTTAACAAACTGTATGGCAAGACAACATAAATTAACAATGTTTAGTGATTGTAGAGAGATATCTCTGTGCACCTGGAGAAAACTGCGAGCCAGGAATGCGCAAGACCACACCTGGTATTTAGACCAGCAGAGTGGAAAGTCTGTGTGCCAAAAAAAAAAACACTGCTCCGGCCCGATACGCGCTTAACTAGAGTGTGCGTTGTCAAGGTGTAGCCTATTTCTTTGCGGAGTGGGGGAGAAAGCAAGCGGGACAGCTGTGCCCAGTCCCTGAGCAGCGGCTCGCGCGATTCTGAACAACACAGAGTGCAAACATGTCTGTGATCCACAGCTGATTTTAGGATGTATCCAACGTTCACATTCCTGTATCTATCTGAATGCAGCAGGCTCGTGTTTACTGCTATAGCGAAATTATATGAAGACAGTGACATATAGCCTAATAAAAAAAACAATGAGTTGAAACGTTTATTTCAAGCTGCAGGAATGCAGGAAACTCGGAGAAATATGGACTTGAAAATCAATTTCGGAGTGGGGGGGTTAAATCAATTTCAATTTCGGAGTGGGGGGGTTTCGGAATGGGGGGGTTTCTGAGTGGGGGGGTATCGGAACGGTGGTGTTTCGGAATGGAAGGCGGTCCCCGCCACGAGCTTCCACAAGCTATGTAGTTTTTATACTAAACTAACTAACTGACTGCATTGTCGGTCCGGCCCCGGTTGGATCTCCCTGCCCTGTTGTTGACGGGGACTAGCTTGGCTCGCCTTTAGCCAGGTGGCTAGCCCCGCTCCCTGCGGCACCTTGGATCACCGTCCTCCCACCTCTCCTCCCTCGCTGTGGATGGGGGCTAGCTTGGCTTGCCTTTAGCCAGGTGGCTAGCCCCGCTCTCTGCGGCACTCTGGATCATCGTCCTTCCCCTCTCTCTCTCCGAGACTTTTATTCAAAGACTTTTACTTTTAATTCCTCTGCTGTTTCTTCGTGTGACCCCCGACAACGTGGTTAAGTCTGTGAATAATAGAGCTGAATTCTTTGTTAACAAAGCAGAACTCTCCTGCTCTGTTAAGCGACCCCCGACAGCAAGGATGGCGTTTCTTATTCCTCTATTTTGCCATTTTATTTCCCTCCTTTTTATCTCATCCCTAATGGACCAGAGAGCTCTCGCTCCAGCTACAAACTCTCCTGCCCTGGACTATGAGTTGCCATTAGTGGTGAGTGCTCCCCACAAAGTCAACATCAATCCTGGCCCTGACCAGAGTGCTGTTTTGCAACAGCTTTCTACTCCCACTGAGTTCAGTTCCAGGCAGGGACTGGGACTTAGGCATTTGAACGCACGCAGTCTGGTACCAAAAATGGACATCTTCAAAACATGGTTTTTAATTGCCAATCCTGATATTGTTTTTGTTTCTGAAACCTGGTTGAAATCTTCTGTTCCAAACAGTGTTATTGACATCCCTGGTTATAATGTGTTCAGATCAGACCGTAAGGCCAGAGCTGGTGGTGTTGCCATATATGTTGCCGAACGCTCCCAGGCCACTGTAATTCAGTCTATTTCACTTCCTAAGCAATATGAGTTTCTAGCCCTGCAAATTATTATAGGTAGCAGCCCGCTCACAGTCATTGGCTGCTATAGGCCTCCATCAGCCATCAGTAATGCAATTTCAAATCTGACAGACTTTTTGTCTAACCTCTCCTCTTCTGAACTGGTCTTACTAGGTGAGCTTAACCTTGATTGGCTTAACGAGAAGTCTAGCAACCTCAAGCAGATCTGTGTTCCTGTCTCAGCCCTCTGCCTGTCTGACTACCATGTTCCTGTCTCAGCCCTCTGCCTGTCTGACTACCATGTTCCTGTCTCAGCCCTCTGCCTGTCTATCAATAAATGCACAATTTTGGCTTATCCCCTATACTCCTGATTTGTGGATTACTTTTACTTTATTTCATGACAGAGAAGCACTGCTGAAGGCCCATTGCACATATCTGGCTCATGTGACACAAATTACTTCAAACTTTTTACATGTTAACTAATTTCATTTTTTTTATGGTGAATTACCCAAACACTGGTTTAATTTAGTCCCAACTACACTCACAATGATCTCTGTTTTAATTAATTCAACCTTTATTCACTTATCCAGTTCTTCTAAGGCAACCAGAAATGACAAATTATTGTCACAGTGATAATACCATTATGATTTAGGCCTACTAATAATACACAAACCAATTATATAACTACACCATAATTAACAGGCCATCCTATAATTGTAAAAACAATGGCTACATTTGGCTTCACAAATTCAGGGTCTATAGTCTACATTTGACAAATGTCAGCATTCTGTGCTTCTCTCTAATTAAAGGTATCAAATTAACAAGAGTTTAATCATGACAGATGAACATATTTTCTTTGTGTGCTCACATGATGATTCAAGTATATTGTCATATTAATTTACAAAGAGTAGGCCTACAATGTAGCCTATTGCAAAATGTTCTTAGGGTGGTGCCATGGCACGAGTCCGATACCTCACGAGTCCGACACCTCACGAGTCCGAAAAAAGAGGCTAACTTCCCCCAGACCCTAACCCAAAACCTAACCTCTCCCACCCCCACGCCTAAACCTAACCTCCCCCAGACCCTAACCCAAAACCTAACCTCTCCCACCCCCACGCCTAAACCTAACCTCCCCCAGACCCTAACCCAAAACCATGAGGTGTCGGACTCGTGAGGTATCGGACTCGTGAGGTATCGGACTAGGGGGCAGTCCCCCTTAGGGTTACCTTTCTTGACCGTCTTGTTGTAAGAACATTTTGAAATAGTTAACCATCAGGCAAAATCATACACTATAGAGCAGTGCTTCTCAACCTTTTTTGAGCTATGTACCCCTAGCATACTTTAAACAATCTCCAAGGACCCCCCCCCCCTACACAACTTATGCAGATAGACATACTAGGGCCTAGTATTCAATTTAAAATAAGAACATGCACAAATTATGTCTCATATCATGTTTACTCAAATTGACATGTTCAAAACAAGCTTTGACATACTTTCATTTCAAATCATATATACACAAATTGTCATGTTTTTGTCATGTCATACCTACATAAATTATGCTTCAGATTATGTATTATGTTTAATATCATATTTACACATTGTCATGTTTATTCCTTCAAAACAAGCTTTATGACATAGGCCTACATATTCATTTTAAAATAAAATGAATCACTGCTGTAGAGGTTAATGAGGGCTGTAGAGAACAGGTGCATACCGGTATGTGACAGGTGTAATCAATGAGGGATAAGTGAATGGAATCAGAGCAAACACATAAAATCACCCCAGGGCATAGAATGAAACAGATAGACATGGCTTCATCACCTTCACCATCAAAACTACCAAGGATGAGCTACTCTGAAGCAGACCCTATCCGAGATAAATTGGAGCTTTTAATTGTAAGTGCAACTAAATATTATAAGCTTATCCTCAGATGCACAATTCTCTTGTTTCATCATAGGCCTAATTAAAACATTTTCTCCACAGTATGCATGTAAAGACAAAGAACAAGGACGGGAGGATCTGGCACAACGTGCATGGCTCACCTCAATTCAAACAATCGACTTCATAAATAAAATTCAAAAGGACAAACAAGCTGCCAAACAGGAAATATCAAAATTAGAATGGATCATAAAGCAAAAAACAATTCAACTGGAACAATCTGTCAAACAATGCAATAAAACAAAACAAGAACTGGAAATAACCAAGGCCAAACTGCTCACCGCTGAGTTTGACTGGGATGAAACAGGTTAGTGCTGGTTCAGATATATGAGGAATGAGATGGGCCTATACAGCCGAATAACCTTATGATAATAACATGTAGGCTATGTTTGTCTGCTCAGATGATGCATCAACAAATGCACAATCAACAAGTGCAGAAAAGGATGAAGGCCAAGATCAGGGGTAAGTTCACCCCCAAAAAACATATTGTAGGCTATTGGAACACTGCTGATTTGCTAACACAGAAAATGTATCCTTCAATTTGGTTTTATAGTAAAACTGCACTGTTTTCAGAGTGAACTCCACATGTGAGCAGCCCAACGAGCAGCCCACAGTCGAGAGCTTAACTCATGTGTAAGTCTAAAGGGTTAGTGCTGGTTGGGACAAATAAAAAAATTATAATGCACAGTATTCCTATTCATAGGCTATGCATGATTAACTAAAATGATTTGTCTTTTGTCTGCACAGGTGATGCTACCCGCTACCCAGGAGGTTGCTGATTTTTTTTTTTTTTTTTTTTTTTTTTGTAGCCCCGGCGCTATCTTAGTTTTTTTAGTTTAATTTAGGCCTCTACAGCAGCCAGGAGAGTTTTTATTCTATTGCAATACATTTTTTTAAAACTTATTGCTGTTGTCCGCTGGATTACTTTTAGGCAATTTTGTTGTTCTACATAACTTATTTCAGAGGTTTATTACTACACAAGCAGCATAGTAAATGACCTAAACTTATGAAATGCTGGAAAAGCCCTTCTGCCCATATTCTGTGCACTGACTGACAAGGGACAGGTGAATGTAATCAGACTGGAAGTTTTGCTGGTCTAGCCTACAACCCCTATACACAAAATGTTACACACACACAAAATGCCTAAAATGATTTATACTTTTAACTTATAAAGTGGTTTGTAGGTGTGTTGCCTACTAGGAATTTGTTCCTTCTGGGTCTGGCAGAACCAGGTCTCCTGGTCTTGTTTCAAGAAATATGGAGTTGGAGAAACAGACGTGGACCTTCACTGTGACAACTGCAGTGGGCAGAACAAGAACAACTTTGTTCTTTGGTACTGCGCCTGGCGAACGATGCACAAACTGCACTTGAAGCTGAGCCTTCACTTCCTGATTGTAGGCCACACCAAGTTTGGCCCCGACTGGTGTTTTGGACTGGTCAAGCAGTGTTTCAGGAAGCGCAAAGTGTGCACTTTGGCCGACATCGAAAAGGTTGTGCATGACAGCTCTCCTGTGGCACATGTAAACATCCCCCAGCTTGTCGGACGAGAGAATGGCACTGTGTGTTTTAAAACCTACGACTGGCAAGAACACCTGACAAAATACTTCAGATAAAGAGTTACCAGCACTTCAGGTAATTATCATTCCCATTTTATTTTATTATATTAAGATTTTAAATGTGCCATATTTCTTTCTTTTACAACTTTGATGTGCAGAGACCTGGTGTGGTTGTCCCCCGAGAACACTGTGAAGCAGAACCAGTCGAGTTTCAGCTGCTACGCAACACAGACGCCCGTCCGCCATTAAAGCCTCTTCCTGTGCAGACTCCGCCTGGACTGGACATGGCCAGGCAGAAGTATCTTTTTGAGAAGATCAGAGAATTCTGTTCTGATGAAGCACAAGACATCACATGCCCTCCACCTGCATGTCTACAGGCTGGGAGGCCTCGCTAGCCAGCCTGAAAAAACCCTCTCACTCCACTTGACTCGTTCAAGACCCCGCCCTGCTCCGGGGGGGTTTGGCAATGCCGCAAACGTTTTTGAGCTTTTGAAGTCAAAGTTCTTTTGATATTTTTTTACTTAACTTTTAGTTAACACGTTCACTGCCAATGGCGAGTTGACTCGTCAAACACAATCCAACCGTTCACTGCCAATGACGAGTTGAGACGTCAAAAAATAATAAAAAAAAAATTTGACGGTGCTACGTGGATCAATGCCCCCCACGTCTCCTATAACAATATTGGAATTATTGAATGTGTATAATCTATTTTACCGACCAACTAAGTGGCGACAGTGCTCCCCCGACAGAGAAAGCCAACCAAAAACAGCCGCGGGAGAAAGCCATTCTCAAGGAAATGGCTTGGCGATTTTACAGTCATCAGTCACCAGACTCGCCCGAGAGCGGCCGCGCCAGCAGAGCAGCACACCGAGAGCGGAGAGCGGTGCCTGGGTGCTGGCGTGGGGGATTGCAAATTTGCATAATAGATTATGGGTGAAACACACTTTGAAACACCCGCAGAAAGGCCAGAATCGCACGCATTCCGAAAACCCAGAAACGAACGAGCCTCATTCTCATACTGTAGGCGAAAACGCTTTCACGCTGCTGCACACGGGCGCACAATGGTGGGGGGTTCCAAAAATAGACTGGGTGGGCAGCATAAAGCCTAGAATCGCACAAAGCTTCATCAAAGCTCTCAAACCCAAGAAACAAGTGATCCTATCCACACTCGCTGCCAGGGAGGGAGGCTGCTCAAACTCGCAGCAGCAGCAGTAGAACACTCGCTTGTGACAAACGCAGGCTGAAAGCCACCAGACACGCCCACGGAGGGAGGAGTTTGAAGGAGAGGGCGTTCAGAACTATATTGTTTAGATGTCTGATCTCTCACTGATGCCAAAAATAAATGGTTAAAGTGACTGTTCTGCCTGTTTGATTGAATTTCACAAAACTGCGATTATCTCAGCTTTCACTCTCAGACGCTGAAACCATGCTGTACTCAACGGCTAATATCTACATAACTACTAACTCTACAAGCTAACTCTTTTAGACAGAGAAAGCACACATTCTATTAGTACTTTTGTGAACTTTGTGTTCACAAACTCCAAGCAGAAAAGAATCCTCGGCTCTTGTAAAATGAGCCAGAATCCTCAAAAAACGGCTTGGCAGAAGCTACCTACAGCAAAAAAAAAACGGCTGGCAGTCAATGTGTAGGACTGGTGGTTTAGTTAAGAATGTCATACGCAACCGACCTGGATAGCAAGGCACTTCCTGTCGTGTCCTGTTATTTGTAATTTTTTTGCTTTTTACCTGTGAACAATCTTTATTTTTTATATTATTTTTTGGGTGCATTAAATCTATACTGATGCCATCCAATCAATGCTGATACTGTATGCTAATAGATAAAGGAGTGAAGATAATACAGTACATGCTTTGAATTCCTTAGTTTTAGCTATGCAGTGTTCTAAGCCGGCCAGATGGCATGCAGCAGATGATAGAACGCTCATCCATAAGATACTTGAGACTTGACTTGGACTTGTGACCAAAAGACCCGAGACTTGACTTGGACTTGTGACCAAAGACTTGAAACTTGACTTTGGCCCAATCCCAATTCCCATCTTAACCCTCAGTCTCAAAAATGCGCACTCCCGCGAAGTGCTAGTGCTGTCCCGATTCTCAGTGTGTTGAGTTAAGGGTGAAGTTTAAGGGCTGTATGGCCCTTACTTTTGAGATTTTCCAGGACCACCCTTGGCAGTGAGTGCGATCCCAGAATCCCTTGCGTGTCATCAGCTAGATCCATTTAGATGGAAGATGGCGGCTAAAGGAGGAAAAAAGCAGCCCTACAAAGTTAAGTATTTCCTTGTTAATAGAGATGTAAAAATTACGATAACCATTGTATTAGCTTAGTTTAATGTCATTTTATCGATTTCCGTTTTGTAATCCTAACAACAATTGTTGTTGCTAACTATCGATAGTCAGTAGCCGTGCTGGTCAAGCCATATTATTATTATTACCGTAAATTCCGGACTATAAGACGCACCGGTGTATAAGCCGCGGGACCAAAATTGACTATTTTTTTCTTCTATAAGCCGCACCGGACTATAAGCCGCGGGTGTTTTGATGTTTAATTACCATATGAAAGGGTTCGTGCACAGAGAGGAATGTCGGGAAAGAGATCGCTGTTTGGGGAAGCTCCCATTTATTAACATTTCAACAAAACAAAACAAAAGTCAGGTCACTAATCCCCAGACAAAATCACACAACAATAGGCTACCGTATATGTGCAGCAAACCTGTAACCAGAGAAGTCAAGTCACTAATCCTCGTCTTCCTCTTCTTCCTGCGTACTGAAACCACCAAAGTCCTCATCTTCAGTGTCGGAAACGAACAGGTTCAGGGTGGCTTCGTCAACCACTCTCCTCTCTCCTTCAGGTGCCATGGCACGAGTCCGATACCTCACGAGTCCGACACCTCACGAGTCCGAAAAAAGAGGCTAACTTCCCCCAGACCCTAACCCAAAACCTAACCTCTCCCACCCCCACGCCTAAACCTAACATCCCCCAGACCCTAACCCAAAACCTAACCTCTCCCACCCCCACGCCTAAACCTAACCTCCCCCAGACCCTAACCCAAAACCATGAGGTGTCGGACTCGTGAGGTATCGGACTCGTGAGGTATCGGACTAGGGGGCAGTCCCCGTGGCGTCATCCTCTTCATCCCGCAGCAGTCCAGCGTTTTGGAACCCGTTGGTAATTGTGGATGTTTTCACACTCCTATAATATTCCGTGATCTTCCTTTGTGTGAATTCGCCGAAGTTTGTGATTTTCTCCTGATAGTCGGGAGGGAGTTGTTCAGTAGTTCTCCCCCGGACGGACAGTCCCTTTTGCCCAGGTTACGCGCGGCTGCTCTGTTTGATCGGCGGCTGCTCTCTTTTAATGCGAGATTGACTGCTTTCAACTTGAAAGCTGCCTCGTGTGAATTTCTGCGTACCTTCCCCATGGTAAGTGAGAGTGTTGCTTCTACTGCTCGTCTTGTTGTGAATATTCCTTGATCTTCCTTTGTGTGAATTCGCCGAAGTTTGTGATTTTCTCCTGGTAGTCGGGGGAGGGAGTTGTTGCCCGAGTGGCCGTTTGCTTACCGTAATTACCATATGTAAGTGGTCACGCACAGAGGGGATTGTCGGGAAGAGATGGCTGTTTGAGGAAGCTCCCATTTACCGTATTACAACATTTCAACAAAACAACATAACACAACACCACCGTTGTTTATTTTTACAGTGCACACAGTGTCGGCGGTGTGGTGAAAAGAGGGCAAGAGAGGAAATTAAAACAGAAGTGGATTTATAGTTAGAAAGAGTGCTAAAAAAGAGAGATTTTTTTTTTTTTTTTTTTTTTTTCTGAAAAAATCCATAGATAAGACGCACCGTTATATAAGCCGCAGGGGCCAAAAAACGGGAAAAAAGCCGCGGCTTATAGTCCGGAATTTACGGTATATTATAACATTGTTAACGTTGTTACGAAATGCCATAATTCTCGGTGGTAATGTCGTTGTTGAGTTGTTTTTATCAAGATACAGCCTACGTGTACTGATACGCACCACAAAACAAGTGGGGGCTAGAATGACCTTGCTTTCCGAGGTTGAGGGCTGGCTTGACTGCAGTGTTTATCTAATGATAGATCGTTAGCTAGATAAAAAGCATGGGAGATAACTGCAAACTATTATCACATGAACACGGTAGTCAGTAGTTACAACATCCAGCAGTGCCGATAACATGTTTCGGTTTAACTGGTGACCGTGTTAACTCGGCTACGTTGCAATGTTATAATATAATATAATAATAATATGGCTTGACCGCACCAGCACGGCTACTGACTATCGATAGTTAGCAACAACAAATGTGTTAGGCTCCAAAACGGAAATCCATAAAATTACATTTAAACCTAAGATAATACAATGGTTATCGTAATTTCTACATCTATATTATCAAGGAAATATTTGTAGGGATGCTTTTTTCCTCTCCTTTTGAATTGACAGACTGGACGGAGCTTTGGCATACTGCTGCCCCCCACAGTCTGAAGACGTATCTGCCTTTAAGGGCTGTCCCATTTTAGTCGCAAGTTAGCCCTTAACACTTAGTTTTGAGGGTTACTAAGATTGAGGGTTAAGAAAAGAATTGGGATTGGGCCTTTGACTTGCAAAAAATGACTTGTGAGCATCTCTGGTATTACTGAATATTGGTTTTATATTAAATGCCTTTTGTTATAATAAATGCCTTTTTAGGATAATATTTTTGTAGTTTATTTTCACTGTTCACTCCTAACTTAGGAGAAGTGTGTGTGTGTGTGGGGGGGGGGGGGTTGACTGCTTAATGGTTTGGGAGTGGTCAATGTAAATGAGGAGCCATTGTTCACTCCCCCCTTGCCTGGGTGGTCCAGGTGTGAAATAGTTCAATCTTTGAGAGGCGATTTCTCACTTTCTCCTCCCCAGAGTGTTAACAATCAAAAGCATATCTCCTTCAATTTTTTTCAGATTACAATGTGTGACACATCATTTGAAAGCTTACAGTCTGCCATTTCAGAATCTGTAAAAATCAGAAAAATGACCTCGGCCTAGTTGAGGGTCAAAACGACAGCCGGTGTCACATATTGTTTTCATTGTACCTTGCTTTATCCTCAAAACTGCATAATAATGTCAATGGTATGAAAAGAAAAAATCTAGGCTACAATAGGCTATCATAACATGTTGGTGTTATGGACATCGCGATGCGATGTGAGTGCCAAAATGCGACATTTAGACTAAGTTGTACTCTTTGATTGAATGGTGATAAGAACATAATTGACACACATAATTAGCAAGCAGATGACAGAGATTACAGAGAATTTCTAATGGTAGAAATCGCTTAGAATTAAGCAGAGAATCCATGGTGACAGGCTGCCTGTGTGTGCACATTTGGCACAGCGGCGAGATGAGGGGATGATGCCTCGGCGCTGCTGACTGAAGTGAATACAGTGAGTAATACATGTTTCAGGTGCAATGTTATAATACACATGACATTCTCGCACCAAATCCCCCTTTTTCCCCCCTCCATCTCTGAATCGGACCGGTTTTATTTCCTTTTGTTCCCTCGTTGTGCTAGTCATGCATTTACTGTAGCCAGCAACATGTTGCCACTCTTTTTCTTTTGAATTGATAATCAGGCTCGTTTATATGCGCTGTAACTTCATGTTGTGATTTGCATTGACCATTGGTTGGATTTGAGCATGTTGGGGACAGGATATGGGGCAGATCCCGTGCGTAATCACTGTGGCAGCTGCTGGTAACGGGGAATTGCATTCAGGTGTGTGCCGTCACTGATAGGTTAGTCATGCTTTTCAACACAGTCTTAAGAATCCTTAGTAGGGATTCTACGCAAGGTTTGATAGATGAGACCCCAGGTCTGTTTCCCCAACCCGTTCTCACTCCGAGCGCGTAGCATATTGACGCTTTGTCCCGTCCCTTGTGCGTCGCTTGTTACTAACATGGTACCCTTGAGCGACCCATGAAACGACTTGGGCTTTCCGACTAAACTCAATGTAAACCCATAGAAGTAATCTTTGACGCTTATGGCAACTGCTCCCCCATTAGCCTAACTGCTCCCCCATTAGTCAACTGCTCCCCCATTAGGGTCTGGAGGAGCTAACCTCTCCCAGACCCTAACCCTAAACCTAACCTCTCCCACCCCCCATGCCTAAACCTAACCTCCCCCCAGACCCTAATGGGGGAGCAGTTAGGCTAATGGGGGAGCAGTTGCCATAAGCGTCAAAGATGACTTCCATGGGTTTACATTGAGTTTAGTCGGAAAGCCCAAGTCGTTTCATGGGTCGCTCAAGGGTACCATGTTAGTAACAAGTGACGCACAAGGGACGGGACAAAGCGTTAATATGCTACGTGCTCGGAGTGAGAACGTGTTGGTTTCCCGGGAGAAAAAAATGAGAAACATGAGACCGAAGCAGTAATCTCCTTTTTGTACCACACTTATCTCATTTCTGTCTAGGAGAAACAAACGAGAGATTGAAGAGATCTCAATTCCGATTATTCTTTCCTCTGGGCAATCTACTGTTAGCCTACCTCACACACCACAGACCTGTATGGTCGGGAATTATAGCCTAGCCTAATAAAACCATGACAAACGAATTCTCATTTTTAAATCAAGGTGTGTTTTTTCTGCAATGTAGGCTATAGTTGAAAATCAATGTGGCATTCCGAGGAGAGAAGAGAGTCTGCGCTCAGGCATAGGCCTGGCGTAGTGGGGTTGTTTGCGCTAAAACCAGCTATTTGGTGGCGTTAAAATTGAGAGCCATTAAGGCCCCTTTTTCTAACACATTGCGCTGGAAAGCTTATATTGGAACGGGCAACGCCCAAACCTCTCTTTGCGCTTGGGAAATACCGACGGTATCTTCCCCACAGCGCTAAATGACACTTGCGCGAGACACTTGATAGGCTAGAGGCCCACGGACACGCCTGGGCCACGCCTACACCTGACGCCCAGCGCAAAACTGGACGGTGGAGGCAGACATTAAGACGCGGGGAAAATAGCAATAAGAGGCACGCAAACGATAGCGCCGTAGGACGATAGGCTATGATAGGTAGGTTTTGAGATATTAATGTTTGTTTGGCATAATACTCCCAGCAAGCAAAATTACGTCATGATAACGTTGTGATGACGTATTTCAGTGACGTCCAGGACGTGGCCAAATCACATGCTGGTTTGGGGATGATTTAGACGTCTACGCAGGAACGTCAAGCTGACGTCGAAATATGACAATTACCATGAATGGGCATGTTCACTTATTCTGCTATGTACACAGTGTATATTCAGCAGCTGTATACATAAAGCAATAATTATGTCCAGATTAACAATTTATGCTACATTTTCAAAAAATATAATACTGCCGTGAGTGATCTACAACTTACCAGCCGGCTATCCTACCACTACACTATCTGTTTGCTGAAATGTTCTGCTGTACGTTGGAGTAATATAGCCTACCATTTCAAAACATGGACCCCTTGTTCTTTATACCGGTATAACATCCATGAAGTCGGGACAGTTTTAATAAAAACGAAAGCTAATTTAATTCAAACCTTAATCTGGAACTTGTTTTTTATTTAAAACGTTGGCGTCAAGTCTTTGTGGATCACACATCACAGTGTAACCATCTACAATCTGTGTAAGCAGAACCCCGAAACACATTAACGCACAATGCTACAGCATGCAACTTCCAACTCAAATGTATAGTTTACGCCTCGCAGTGTATTTTCTTTCTTTCAAAACAATCTGGCAACAAGATATGCAAGTGAGACAATTGCAGGATTCCCAAATTAATCTCCTCGTAGTCCCACCTCCACGAATAAACAGTTTGTTAATCAGCGCAGATTGTCCAGTGTCCACATGCAAGTGCTGATCACTCGGATTTTGGATAAAAAATAGCCCAGGCTGAGAAATACGTGATTGATTGCAACCATTTAGTTATCCTCATGGATATTTCTGTGGTGAGTGAAATTAGTTGGATAGCGATACAGTGATAATCTGGGCCAGATCTGACTCGTCATGATATGACTTGAGCTGGCCCCGATTGGGCTCTCTCGATTCGTCCGGGTCCGTCCGTGCTTGCTGGGCTATTAACTCATTGAGTGCCAGCCACTTTTGGAGAACGGACGCTCCCAGTGCCAGAGTTTCAGAGCGTTTTCAGTGATTTTTCGAGGCCCACAGAATATTGTGTGATATTACTATGTAAACACCGAACACGCACAAAGAACGATGAGACTCTATTGTATCAGCAGCAAAAAAAAGTTTATTGATATCATTTTCCGTTCTTTAGTTATCAGCCGGAGAAGATAGGTCAAAAACAGCAAATACAGGCGTTTCCATCTAGAAGCTGAGATATTGAGCCTTTTGTGAAATATAGCATTTCAAGCAAATCACTGACTGAAGTTAATATTTTCTGACCTGAAACATCTGAACAGTAATTTCCTTCAATATAACAGCACCCCCACCCCCCTCTACTGCAAACTCCTCCTCCGTGGGTGTGTCTCTGGTGGCTCTGCTCGCTCTGAGTGCTGCTTGTGTCAGGCGAGTCTCTGCTGCCTGGATGGCGGCCGCTCGTCGGGGCAGTCTGGATCGGGCTCGCTCGTTTCTGGGGTTTCGGTTGTGAGCTGGGATGAAGCTGCGTCCGATTCTGGGCTTTCTGGGCTTTCTGCTGCCCTGCGTGCCCCACCCCCCTCCTCCTCCTCCGTGGGAGTGTCTCTGGGGCTCTGCTGTGTTTGCTCTCGCTCTGCGTTTGCTCTGTCTGCACTGAAAAGTGTGCTGCATCCCCCCGCTTTTTCACAGCGTGTCGCCGGCTCCCAGCTGAGAATAATGTAACTTTTCAGAAAGACGCTGGTGTCGGCAACTAAATCATATGGAGGGGCTATTGCAGCGGAGACGGAGGGGCTCAATTGTGGCAGCAGATTGACTGCTGTTCACAGGCACAGCTAACGTTATGCTTCATGCATATCGATGCGATTTCCGTTTCCCATGACTTCTTCTCTCTTTTTTCCTCGCCTTTCTCTAATCTGGAGAGCACTGTCGCCACCTAATGGGTCGGTAAAATAGGTTATACACATTCAACATGCCCCAAAATTTTACAGGAGATGGATCTGGCTTTGATCCACGTCCCACCGTCAAAAAACGCAATTGACGACTTTAGTCGTCATTGGCACTGAACGTTACTTTTTCAATTGACGACTTTAGTCGTCATTGGCACTCAATGAGTTAACTGCCACGGGTTCCGCATGTCTGGGTGTCAAGTGACATCACGCTGATTCGTCCTATTAATGTATGCAAAACTCGGGGAAGCCACTTTGCCATAGAGAGGTCCAGGGATGACGTATTTTTGTAGGCTGAATGCGGAAGTCCCGAACTTCCTGGTTCTACACTGTTTCTGTCTATGGGATTTTTGAATGGGTTTTTGCTGCGATGCTTCAAATAAGGTCTCTGGGCAACGCAAGATTAATCAAACGCGAACCAGAGTTCAGTCGGATAATCTTCCACATGAGGACCACTTTCATGAGTTTTGTAGCGTAAATGCGAGCCCTAGAAGTAAAAAGCTTGTGCTAAGCTAATCCAGAACTACACACTGTCGCATAGGCTTCCACGTCACGTCAGCACACAACCTGGACTGTTGTTGATGTGTGCACTGATTACCCCGGGCTGAACGGGGCTGAACCAGGTGAGGGAAAGAGAATTTCCGTGTTCGCCCTTTGAAGTGGTGACGTTATTGACGTATATATCCCCATCGACTCAAAAGTGTAGTCTCATTTAGCCGTTTGCTAGCTAGCCGTCCTTTTAACGGCAAGTAAAAGCTTCAAAACTCGTAAAAGTGGTCCTCTTGTGTGAAGATGATATTACTAAACACTGGTTCGCGTTTGATTAAGCCAGCGTTGCCCAGAGAGATTATTAGAAGCATCGCGCCAAAAACCCATTCAAAACTCCCATAGGCGAAAACTGTTTAGAACCAGGGGCGTTAGCATCGATGATTTCCGGACTCGTTACTGGACCTCTCTATTGACGATAATAACAGAACTACATTTTCCAATCGAGTGGATTTCCTTAGGCTACCTTAGAAGAAAGAAGGTCCAATTGCTGCTTCAAGTCAAGTCAAGTCAAGTCAAGTTTATTTGTATAGCACATTTCATACACAGAGGCAATTCAAAGTGCTTCACATAAAATGGTTGACAGGAAAATAAAAGAAAAGAAGAGAGTAAAACGGACATTTAAAAGCATCACAACAAAACTTAAAAAAAAGAGTATAAAAAGTGTATTACAGGAAATAAAATTGACATTTAAAAGCATCACAACAAAACTTAAAAAAAAAGAGTATAAAAAAGTGCAATAGGCAGCAGGCGCAGCAGTTGCAGAAAGAGCTAAAACTTATAGAGGACTCATTGGGTTTGCATAGTAGCTGTCAGCAGTTAAAAGCGACGGTAAACATAAAAGTCTTTAGTCTATTTTTAAAAGTAAGTAAGGTTGGGGCAGATCTGAGGTCTTCAGGCAATTTGTTCCAGCTAGCAGAAGCATAGTGGGTAAATGCAGCCTTCCCGTGATTTGATTTGATCCTAGGGACAGTTAACTCATTGAGTGCCAGCCACTTTTGGAGAACGGATGCTCCCAGTGCCAGAGTTTCAGAGCGTTTTCAGTGATTTCTCGAGGCCCACAGAATATTGTGTGATATTACTATGTAAACACTGAACACGCACAAAGAACGATGAGACTCTATTCTATCATCTGCAAAAAAAAGTTTATTGATCCCATTTTCCGTTCTTTAGTTATGAGCCGGAGAAGATAGCTTGATTCATCCAAAAACAGCAATTTTTTTCTAGAAGCTGAGATAATTGGCCTTTTGTGAAATTAAACATTTCAAGCACATCACTGACTCTGAAGCTAATCTTTTCTAATGTAGTCACACCTCAAAAATAATTTCCTTCAATAAAACAGTGAAGGCCAGGGAATTCTGTTTGGCAGAATAATATTTTTTAGCTACAACCAGCAGCGCTGGCCCCTGCGTGCGCTGCTGGTTGCAGCTTCTTGCTGGTCTTGATTTGCTGCTGGTGGGCATCGGATATTCTGGCTTGCGTTTGTCAATCTTGTCCTGCTGCCTGGGTCTGTCTGGGTGTTGCGCCCCCCCCGCCCCGCCCCGCCTCGCCTCAACTGCACACTCCTCCTCCTATCTGTGGTGGCTCTCTGCTGAGTTTGCTGTGCGCACAGTGACGGGACATCGACATCCTGCTTTTTTACAGCGTTCCGCGTGTGTTTGTCACCGGCAACGATGCTTCCAGTTGAGAATAATAACAACTCCACTGTGTGGATGTGCGGATGTGCTGTCCGGCTCAATTGTGGGAGCAGATTGGCTGCTGCAGGCACAGCTGCAGTAACGTGCTTCAGCATATCGATGCATACGGATGCGATGCGATTTCCGTTTCCATAACGACTTCTTCTTTGTTTTTTCCTTGCCTTTCTGTTATGTGGAGAGCACTGTCGCCACCTAAGGGTTCTGTAAAATAGGTTAGACACATCCAATAGCTATAATATTTGTACATCAGAGGCAGAAGGCTTTGATCGACGCCCCACCGTCAAAAAACGCAATTGACGAACATGTCCGTCCTTGGCACTCTACGTTACTATTTGAAATGACGAACATGTCCGTCCTTGGCACTCAATGAGTTAATAAGCTGGACCCTGTTGACCTAAGAGTTCTAGACGGTTCGTAGCGTGGGAGCAATTCAGCTACGTATTTTGGGCCTAGGCCATTAAGTGATTTATAGACTAATAACAGTATTTTAAAATCTATTCTCTGACACACTGGCAACCAATGTAAGGACTTAAATCAGCTTTCTTAGTCTTCGTTAGTACTCTAGCAGCAGCATTCTGAATGAGTTGAAGTTGCCTAAGTTCTTTTTTGGAGAGACCAGAAAAAAGGCTATTGCAGTAGTCTAACCTACTATAAATGAAGGCGTGAATTAGTTTTTTAGTTTTTCAAGTCCGTGTTTGTGTGTGTGTAGAGTGCTCTCTATACAAAAGCAATTGAAACGTCAGCTCTCTCAACAACATTAAAAATTCTCTCTCTCTCTCTCAGAAACTGCGTGTTCCAGATATTTATGAAGCTAATCTACAGTTAATTCTCCAACCTCCGTTAATGACATGTGCTTTAGTGATGATTGAATCTGTGACCACACCACACAGTCACACGAGTCAGTCAGACTCACAGAACCGTGCTCACAGATGACACCTGGTGGTGAATGGTGCAACTACACCTCCCTTGGTTAAAATGCCGCCGTGCGTCAATACACAGCTTGTGGTAAGGCATGCATATGGATCTGTCTACCACTGTAGCGTTTAAGACCGAAATGCCTATTCTGGCCTATTCTGGCACTGCGCCACGCCTCTTCGGCGTAAAGCATTTCGGTGCCTAAAAACATGATGCTATCTTCCCGAGTCAGGCGCAAAGCATGTTTTTTTGCGTGTAACGCCAGTTTAGCGCCTAAGGCCAGGGGGAAGAGGGGCCCTATCTTCCGACAGGCGCTATCCCCTAATAGCGCTTGCGCACCTATTTGCACGTGCCTTAAGGCAGGAAAGATAGCAGTCCGCCTTGCACCGTCCGCCAGGTGTTATGCCGAGTTTTGCACCCCAGCGCCGGCAGCATCCCCACCTCACGGGAGCATATTGTAATGATTTATACAGAAATGTAACTGTTTAAAAGTGGTATAATAATAATAATAACAGGGATGTCCTTTATCCCCTCTTTTATTTTCATTAGTTATTGAACCCCTAGCAGAGTCCCTCAGATCCGATAACAATATTTGTGGTGTAAGAGTAGGCGAGGTAGAGCATTGTATCTCGTTATACGCTGATGATGTTCTCTTATACTTGACCAATCCTGAGACCTCGATCCCCATAGTTCTGGATTCCATCGCTTGTTATAGTAAGCTATCAGGCTATAAAATTAATTTAGATAAATCAATGGCAATGCCTTTAAACATTTCCTCTAAGGCCGACATTTTTGTGCATTTTCCTTTTCATTGGTCAGAGAAAGGTTTTAAATATTTGGGTATTTTAGTTACTCCTGACCTCACAGATTTATTCAATGTTAATTATCCACCTCTGATTAAGAAAATCAAAGAAGACTTGGTTAAATGGTCGACTTTACCAACTTCCTTTTTTGGGAGAATCAATGCCATAAGGATGAACATTCTTCCCCGTCTGAACTACTTGTTTCAGAGCCTTCCCTGTTTTTTGTCTTCTACCTTTTTTAAAAGACTTAATCATCATATTTCTAAATATATATGGAAATACAAAAAGCCAAGAATCAAGTTTTCTACGCTTACTAAATCAAAAGACCGGGGCGGAGCTTCACTGCCAAATCTCCAGCTTTATTACTGGTCAGCTCAAATTAAAAATATGTCAAATTGGTTTTTGGACAGGCATGACTCTTTATGGACTAGTATTGAATCATATGCTTGCCATCCAAGACTGCTGAAGTCACTCCCTTTTATCTATAATTTCGATCAGGTGGAGTCTCTATCAAGTAATATGATTGTATATAATACACTTTTAGTTTGGAGAGATGTGAGAAAATACTTAAATATTCCTAAATGTATTTCTCTTTGGTCCCCTATTGCTCTCAACCCTGACATTCCCCCACAAATGGGAAATATTGGCCTCTTGACTTGGCTCTCAAAGGGCCTCTTTGATTTTTCTGGTCTTTTTTCACAGAACAATATAAAATCGTTTGAACAAATTAGAATTGGTTTTGACTTACCCAATAGGGATCTTTATAAATTTTTACAAATAAGACACTTTACACAGTCGCTCCTGAGGGAAAGAAAATTACGTCTGGAATTGTCAGAGATTGAGAAGTGCCTTATCTCAGCTGATGGCTCTAAAGGCAAAATTTCATATATATATGCTCTTCTATCGATGGCCAGCTCATCCTCATTTGACGTTTTGAAGCCTGTCTGGGAACATGATCTTGGGACCACGTTCAGCACAGAGAGCTGGTCAGCAATCTGCAATAAGATCTTTCCTAAATGTACTCCTCTTAGTGTATCTGAACAAAATTATAAGTTCTTTAATAGAATTTATCTCACCCCTGTTCGCCTCCAGAAAATGTTCCCAGACACTTCCAATTTGTGTTTTAAATGTAAAGCTCATCTAGGGACTCTTACCCATTTATTTTGGTTTTGTGACAAGATTCAAAGTTACTGGAGAGATGTCCACTCTATTATTCAAAACATTATAGGAAAACAATTTACTATGAGTTCAGTCTTGTATCTTTTGAATTATGACTCAGTTACGAATTTTGATAAAGATACAGAGTCTCTGTTAAATGTTTTATTTTATTTAGCAAAAAAATGCATATTACTATTATGGTCTACTCCTCAAGTACCTTCTGTAAATATGTGGCTGTCACAGGTCTCAATATTCTTACCTCTGGAAAAACTGACTTATGACCTACATCAGAAATCTGACACTTTTCAGAGAATATGGTCACCCCTGTGTTCATATCTAGAGAGATTCTGACTGAGACACTTCTACCTTTGTACTTGACCCTGTATACTCTGTTCATTTAGTTTGTTATATCGTGTGTGTTTTTTGTGTGTGAGAGAGAGAGAGATTTTTTTCTTTTTATCTTCTCTTGTTTATTATAGCGGAGCCGTGTCGACTGTTAAAGGCACTGTCACGTGCCCCAGTTATGTGTAACATATAACTCGGTTTCTGTTGTCAACTCACTTTCCTTTCACTGTTGATGTCGCTTGTTTCATGTGCTTGTTTTGTCTTGTATCCTTTTTATTCAAAATAAAAAATGTTAATAATAAAAAAAAAAAAAATGGTATAATTGTCTGGTAGATAGTAAGTAAGTAAGTAAAAGTTTATTTCTAGAGCACCCCTCCCAGCACGAGTGCACAGAGTGCTGTACATAATATGTCAGTCAAAACATTTAGGCCTATATGGCACTAGGGCATAATAGTAACATAGCATAACATAACAGCAAAAGTAGGATAAAATCTTAAAAACAATATACAGTACAAACATAAAACCAAGTGCAAGAGGACAGTGAGGTGATGATCGGCCTAAGACTGCTCAAACGGCTGTTAAAATAAGTGGGTCTTCAGGTGTCCCTTGAACAGGTTGAGGGAGGCAGCCGATCTCAGGACCGGGGGAAGTGCATTCCAGAGTCTAGGGGCGCCCGCCCCAAACGCCCGGTCCCCCCTGTAGTCCATGGGCCAGACCAGATATCAGTACCATATGGGTGGGCAAAACTTTACGTATACTAAATTGTTTATAGGGTCAATATAAGTAAATTAATATATGATAGCCTTTACACAGGAGTAGCTTTTTATATTTATTGGACATTTTCTTATTTTCCCCTATTTAGTCCATGGGCCAAACACTAAAATTGCACATATCGGTACCACTCAAAGTGGACAAATTCTAATCATGATTTTTGAACAGGTATATATATCCATAGATGATATTTTAGTATGATAGCTTTTGCAGAATGGCAGCTTTGGACCACAGACGATGTAGGGCAGCTTGAAATCCAGTGGATGTGCAGTTCCCCAGCACCAGACCGTTTTGCAGTTGCTCTGCTGCAAGTGTGTGAGGTCGTGCAAACCACCAGAGTGCACAGGTCTCAATAATGGTCTGAAGTGCACAAACCTGTGCAAACTACAAAAATGTGCCAACCAGCACACTCAAATGTGAATGACGATGATGGTGTTGCCCTCGTGGGTGGCATGGTATCTCAGGAAGGGTAGATTGTCCTAATATTGTCCTGAAAGACTGGAAACATTTTGAATGTTCATATAATGTAACACAAATACAACTATTTTTGACTGAGAAACGTGTCAATTTACTCTGTTTTTAACTGAGATATGTGTCCATTTAGTAGACAAGCATACAGTAGTATATATATCTAGTATAGTATAGTATAGTATAGTATAGTATAGTATAGTATGTACAATATCATAGGATAGTTTGCCTATATCTATGTAATATTAACAGTAGTCCAGACACACCCTAGGCAACGGATAATGAAAGAAAGATGATTTCCAGGGAGGGCACTTTCCTGGTTTTGAACGACAGCAGTACATAATTTAAGAGGGGATAAGCACTAATAAGCTACCAGTCATCAAGGTCTATCATATAAAAACATAATCTAGGGATGTATATGAATTTAAAAAATCACAAGTAAAATGTGCCCACCCGGCTGGTACCGATATGTTAAATGTAGGGCTCTGGTTCATTTCCCTTGAGAAGTAATTCTTCTACCTTAAGGGCTACCTTCACCCCTCATGATGGGATAGTATGGGCACATTATACCTTTTCTGAATCCTTATAGTCCTATGAGTATTCCAGTGTTTGTTGTTTGTGTCTGTGATGTTCCTAGTTGCCACAGTGCTGAAATAAAGACTATAGTTTAGGCGAAAAGTGTGGAAAAATGAATGTCACTGACACTTTGAAGAGCCCATGTGACCTCTTTATTTGTCAGACAGACTCACAACTGAGCTTAAATGAAAGCTAAGAAGCTACCCTTTCAAATGTTGTAAAACATGTTCTCATAGAACATGAGTAAAGGTCCTGAAAAATAGCCTAGAATAGGATATGCATCAGCACCTAGAAACAAATTTATTGTAGGGGCTGGCTAACTTCATGAGCTGATAACTGTGACAAAGCTACCATTCTGCCCAGGCTATCATACTAAAATATCATCTATGGATATATACCTGTTCAAAAATCATGATTAGAATTTGCCCACTTGAGTGGTACCGATAAGTGAAATTTTGGGGTTTGGCCCATGGACTACTGGTCTTTAGTCGGGTCCTGGGCACTGCCAGGAGCCCCTGGTCTGAGGACCTCAGAGAATGGGTGTTTTGGTGTGGTAGAATGAGGTCGCAGATGTAGGCTGGGGCTTGGCCGTTTAGAGCTTTGTATGCGATTAGCAGGATCTTATACTGGATCCTGAAATGAACTGGTAGCCAGTGCAGGGAGGCTAGAATGGGGGTGATATGGCAGGATTTTTTAGACCTGGTGAGTAAGCGGGCGGCAGCGGGCGGCAGCGTTTTGGACCAGCTGCAGACGGTGAACAGAGGCTTTACTGAGACAGGTGAAAAGTGAATTACAGTAGTCTAACCGGGATGATATGAATGCGTGGACAGCCATTTCAAGCTCTGCATGAGACACAATGGACCTGAGTTTTGCGATATTGCGGATGTGGAAAAAACAGTTGCGGGTCAGTGAGGAAACATGTTTATCCATGTTCATAGCCTGATCGAAGAGCACCCCAAGATTTCTGATGTGGGGGTGAACGTTGGTGGTGAGGGGCCCCATTAGGTTTTTTACCTTGGCTGCTAGGGTGTCTGAGGCTATTATAAGTACCTCTGTCTTCGCTGCATTTAGCTGGAGGAAATTACTCGCCATCCAGCCCTCAATGGCAGCTAGACAGTCCAGATGTGACCTCCCTGATTTGTAAGTTAAAACAGCCCCGAAATATCTGTGTTGTACGGATGGAGAGGGTCAGGTTCCTGAGAATCAGTTTGGAAAATTTCTGGTGGTCTGGGACCCTTTTCTGGCCTACCTCGAGGAGGTTAGGAGAGATGGGTGACTCGCCTGGCTGGATTCTAAGGGACACCCCACGTTTTTCTCTTTGTTTTGTCTTGTTTGTGTACTGTTCTATTGAAAAATTGAAAATAAAATAAAAAAATAAAAATAAATAGCCAATGAGACGGACAGACTGATCGTGGGTTCAGAAGAAGTAGAGGTTCCAGACGATTCCTTTGAGTTGTCCTTCCAGGAGAAGCTGCACTTTGAGCAGCTGGGGCAATCGGCTGAGGAGCTGTCCTGTCCCACCTCCTCCTTCGTCGTCACCAAGCTGGACATCATCCCCGCCACGGCTCCAGGGTCAGAGGTCAATGAGGAGAAGCTCAAGTTGACGACGAAGAAGCAGTTCATCATGGCAGAGATGATTCAGACAGAAACGGCCTATGTACGAGATCTGCGTCGGTGCTTAGATACGTACCTGTGCAAGATGACCAGTGGAGTTGAGGAGATTCCTCCAGCGCTCATTAACAAGGAGCACATCATCTTTGGGAACATGCAGGACATCTATGAATTTCACCATAACATCTTCCTCAAAGAGTTGGAGAAATATGAGCAGCTGCCAGCGGACGACGACGACGTGGGCCAATATTTCGTCAAATGGGCTACAAAGTTCCAGATGTATGTGGACTACTGCAAGAACAACCCCGACCCCTACCAGCTCATCCGGCAGCATGCCAGATCCTACTTCAACGCGATCCAAAAAAATGCCGAAACCATCGACTCTTACCTTATAAAACCTGTGCAGAGAATTGTCAAATATCAGCTCCTGCTAAAGGAGCTGTTGAAGTGCTGCGAGGGCAAAGGAAACATTAAGGACGGCCTGGAGGTGATGCTCCATGTTCCCGAGAGTGCCAACAACGCCATGCACCTCTCTAACCTGGAAGCTTTTGATCTTGAGTCCGAGGGGGATTTGATCCTCCGCAACTCCTTCCAGGTCTGGGATCAAAGCAAAGTGATCTGTAAGGGGCGAGAGCGGCAGCTGTTCCTCTTTGAGAAGTCGCTGGTCTTCAGCAAAGAGGTGAAGATCTCCAAGAGCACCAGCAAATGCAGCTACAGGAGCAAACTCTTGATATCAGAGCTGGGTGTGACGGAGCATGTTGCGGGAGACCCCTGTAAGTTTGCTCTTTGGGTGGGATGCACCCCACCCCAAAACAAGAAGAAGATTGTGCTCAAGGCGTCGAGCATCCAGAACAAGCAGAACTGGATTAAACACATCAGGAACCTGATCCAGGACCAGGAGCGCACCATTTACCAGCAGGGGGAGCTGGACAGCCAGGGTGAGGGCAGCAGCCAGCCAGACACCTTCTCTCTGGCCTCACACACCTCACAGAACACCCTGGACAGTGACAAGCTCTGTGGTGGCTGTGAGCCGACTGTGAGCCACGACTTCACGGCGGGCAACAGCAAGTTGCAGCACTTGGTGGCCAGGGGGAGGGTGGCCCTCTTTGGTTGCTTACTCCAGAGGTCTGCAGAGATCAGCAGCCTCCGAGAAGAGGTTGCTGTCCAAAACAACATCATCGTCATCCCAGGCACGGTTAAAATCCCCCCGGGCGTCCACTCCCAGCCTCGGGCCGAGCGCTTCTGCAAGTCGGCCATTTAAAAAAGATAGGACATGGATTTCCACTCTTCAACATGGAAGGACCCGGCCTAAATGAATGACTTTGGAGGGGAAAAAGACCCCACTGATGGGATGTATTAAAAAAAAGATTTCCACTTAGACAGGCCTGTTGGAGTTGAGGCTGTCAGTCTTGGCACACTTTTTATGGATCTTTATAATGTGAATTTTGACACTGTACAGAATGATTGTATCAGGTATTTGTTTGGTAAAGCCTTTGACGACTAAAAAAAGTGGGGAGAGCTAGCAAAGAGCCGTTGAGAGAACCAAGACCTGCTACGACTCCAAATAAACAAAGCACTTCTGAAACACTGGGGGGGGAAACAGCCCCGAATTATGTTGGGGATGCAATTCTCGGCGGTTCTTTCGGATGGATAAGGCCAAGTTTGATGACCTGCTCACCAGAGTGGGCCCCCGGATCACGAAGAGGGATACGCGGTTTTGTGTGGCCATTTCGCCTTCCCAGCGCCTGGCCATTTGCCTACGGTAGGTTTGTCATAGTTTTATTTACGCCAAATACATACAGCTCAAAACACTGTAGGCAAACGTTATGTTCTGTAGCTAAAGTTGTTCCATGCTTTGTAGAAAATGAGCATAATCCGACTTGGGAGTGCCCAAACTAAGCCTAAGGTTACTTAACACATTGAGTGCCAGCGACGCCATATGGCGTCATTAGAAATTTACCGTAGAGTGCCAGCGACGCCAAATGGCGTCAATAACTCGAAATTGTTTTTTTGACGGGGGGGTGTCCATCTCAGCTTCTTACATCGCCTCTTACAATATCAGAGGTATTGAATGTGTCTAACCTATTTTACAGAACCCTTAGGTGGCGACAGCGCTCTCCAGATGAGACAACGTGGAGTGAAACACACAGAAGAAGTCATTGGGGAAAAGGAAATCGCATCGCATCCGTCCGTATGCAGCGGCTTCATTGAAGCAACGTTTAGCTGTGCCCCTGCAGCAGCCAATCTGCTATCACAATTGAGCACCTCGGTGTCCGCTGCAACAGCCTCCGTGTCCGCTGCAACACCCATTCGCATGATCAGCCGTGGATTTGTTATTATTCTCAACTTGAAGCATGGGAGCTGGTACACGCGGCTGTAAAAAAGCTGGATCTAGCGGACTTTTTCAGTTCTGAGCACAGGCAGAGAAAACAGCAGAGCAGAGCAGAGCAGAGCAGAGCAGAGAGACACTCCTCCCACAACGGGGGGGGGGAGGTGGGGCACGCAGAGCTGCACACAACACAGACCCAGACAGCAGGACAGGGTTGGCAAACGCAAGCCAGAATATCCGATGCCCACCAGCAGCAAAAGATCAGCAAGAAGCTGCAACCAGCAGCGCACGCAGGGGCCAGCGCTGCTGGTTTCAGCTAAAAATATTATTCTTCCAAACAAAATTCCCTTGCCTTCACTGTTTTATTGAAGGAAATTATTTTTGAGGTGTGACTACATCAGAAAATTAGCTTCAGAGTCAGTGATGTGCTTGAAATGTTTAATTTCACAAAAGGCTCATTATCTCAGCTCGTAGAAAAAAAGGTCTGTTTTTCGTTCAATCAAGCTATCTTCTCCGGCTCATAACTAAAGAACGGAAAATGGGATCAATAAACTTTTTTTTGCAGGTGATAGAAGAGAGTCTCATCGTTATTTGTGCGTGTTCAGTGTTTACATAGTAATTATTAAAGAAATTATATGACTGTTTTAAAATGCATTGCGGCCTATGTGGCACAGCAAGCAACCTTTTGCCCAAGGGCCGTGGCACTCAAAGTGTTAAGTTCAGAGTAGCCTATAGCATTGTCGTTAGCTATTATATTTAGAGCATTAAAATGGGACAAGGGCTGTAGGCTATATTAGCTATGACTACTCGTCCTGTATCCACTGCATCGGTTGCACTTCAAAAAAGTAACAATTAGGTATTGTACCTTTTCAAATAAACAAATAAATACATACATTTCGTCCCAACTGACATCACATTATCATCGAGAAAAATGTGTGTGGTTACATTAGCCAACCTGGAAGTGCAGTGTTAATATCTGGTCATCTTAGAACTGGACTGGACACTACCTTTGTTCGTTTCCCCCTTCTATAAGCAACATGCAGTATTATATTCTAATGTCTTTATTTATGGAAACACATTAGAGTGAAGTTATGAGTGCACAATGATGGCAGCAGGTGCAGGAGGACATTTTGGAGGCCCCTATCGTTGCATCAGCCTATAAACTGCGCCCGGCGCCCAGCGCAGATCAGTGGGCGTGGACCAGCCCACTCGATATCTTGGTGTCGGCGCTAAACACAGCCTTAAGCATTACAATCATGCCTTTTAAGCGTAAAATTATGCACAGTCTGCTCATTGGGGAAGTGCAGTAAACGAGTCACAAGCTTGCCTTTTAAGCTCCAATTCCACAGAGTGATCCAGTAAAGCCAGACAAGCCAAGCGCTCTGCTCCCCCCCTCCCTTCATCCCATCTGTCTGTCTCCATATATAGGCTATTATTCCATATTATTATGCTTCTCAAACCAATCTAACTGCAGTTTAAATACTGCAAGCATGTAAATACGCTACACTATAGCAAGATCAAAGTGAAAAGAATGTTCTAAACGCATCAGCTAGAAAAAAATAGCGTATCCCTATGTCATGATGAGATTAGATTGGTGAAAGTTTGTCCAGAATGATATCGTTTTCTCTCCCCTGCTGCAGGTAGGATGATTCACATAAATATAGCCTACATTATGTAAAGTCATTGCAGAAAGGTGTTTTTATTGTAAAACTAAATGTGAAGTAGGGCCAATTTATTGGAGCAGACATCACAGTATAGGACATGATAGTAGAACCGCGTTACGCTGTCACTTATCTAAATCACGTTAAATCTACGAGGGATATATATAGCCCCAAGATGACATATATGGTTCACATAGGGTTGTGTTTTGATTTCGCGATTTTATTTTGTCCAATATTGAAATGTTCTACAATTGCATGTTGTGGTAACATTACACATTATTTCGATCTACCTTTCTATCTATTTAGGCTAATTTGGATGCTATTTATTATCCAAATGTATTAGCCCAATGCATGCTGGGAGATTTCACATGTGTGGCTGTGGCTTTGGTAGGGAAGCCAGGCAGTGAACATTTGTTTGGCCAGAATTATCTCGTTTTCTCTCGCCTTTTCTTCTCCCCCACTGCACAGGTAGGATGATGCAACAGTCTCTGAATGTCACGGGCTCAAAACTGTCATGTTATAAAAAACTGTCATGTTGTTATACTATGTACGGTATAACAACTTTTTTTGTGCCTTTGTGCCTGTCTGATGAGCAAGAGAGAGGGAGTGACACAGAGAGAGGGGGGACAGATAGTGAGATGGCAGAGGACAGCTCCGCGCAACCGGCGCACTGAATAGGCCTGGTTTTGAAAAGCGCTAAGCGCTAAATTAACGCCAGGAGGGAAGATATCATTAGGCCGGTATTTAAGGCCGAAACGCCCATTCTTGCCTATTCTGGCACTGCGACACGCCTATTTGGCGTAAAGCGCATTTCGGAGCCTAAAGCCATGTTGCTATCTTCCCGAGGCAGGCGCAAGGCACGTTTTTTTGCGTTTAAGGCCAGTTTTTGCGCCTAAGGCCTGTGGGAGAATAGGGCCCAATTTGTTTTAGCTATGCAGTGTTCTAAGCAGCCCGGATGGAATCCAGCAGATAAGAGAACAGTCTATTGACTTGGACTTGCAACAAATGACTTGCAGGCATCTCTGGGCTACAACGACGTTTATTTCTGAGGATTTACTTTCCACCATTCTTACATGGCCCTTTGAGGAACTTTTTCGGGCTTGAATGACAAATTGAATATGTTTAAAATGCTGACACATTTTCGTATGTATATATATGTGTGTGTGTGTGTACAGGTATATATGTGTATATATATTATATATATATATATATATTAGTGAGAGAAATATGGTAAAAACCCCCACCACCACAAAAATGTATATTCTTTGTCTGTTTTATATGCACATATTTTTTATTTTTCGGATGTTATTTAGTGTTTATTAATTTTTTCTACTTTTATTTGGGTCCTGTGTTAAAGTTGGCACGTTTGTATGAATAAATACAAATACTTGTTCCAAAGCCATGGTTTCGTCTTATTTGTTACTAGAAAGTCAGGTGTAGAGGAGCTTCCGGTACAGAGGAGCTTCCGGTCAAGTAATCGGATCATTTTGGGGCTGATTTGCACATAATTTATGGCGTATAAACTACATATTGTTAGAAGGTATAACAGACGTTCGGGGCAGACGGGACGTCGCAGTTAAGGAGATGATCTACGCCAGCTGCCGTGCAGGAGACGTGAATGACGTCGCTACGATTTCCATTCCGGATATATAATTAGACCCTGACTAGATGTAGTGGTTTGACGTGCAGCAGACGGTCGTTATACGTGTAAATGTTTGCTGGGATAGATCAAATGTAAAAGATTGTGCATGACAATATATATACATAATTTAGACGGCAGTTTTAATATTTACACATTCAAGACTAATTCTGGTTAAGCCCACATCATATTGCAGGTTAATGATCAATATCTTCATCCTGCCATTTCAGTGGAAGCACTTCCTGCAGGAAAGGGATGGGACTGAAGATAAAGCAGGCGGATGAGAAAGCCTCGGACATCCTGTCCTTTGTCCAGTGGGGATAACCCAGCAAGTGCAGGACATTTCCTTAAAGTCCCTGGAAACCAGAAATATTTTTTTATTATTTAGCATTTTGAGTTCATCACATCACAGGAACCTATGTTAATAAGCCACCAGCCAAATTTGAACAATGATGAACGTCGCAAAGTATATAAATTTAGGTTTGACAGTCATGGCAAAAGTCATGAGAATAAATTAGATTTTAGAGTGTATTTTCTCCCGCGGACTGTGTGGGCGTGTCCCGTCTGCAGCAGGTCGCCTCCGAGAGAGAGAGAAAGAGCGAAGGAAAGAGAGATGGAGTGTGTGTGTGTGTGTTCGCGCGTTGCTCGGCGCATAGCCTACTGACAGAGAGGAAGAGATCTCTGCCGCTGCGAGTGCACAGCGCTACTGTGTGTGTGTCAGTGTGTGTGTGCGCGCGCGTGCGTGAATGCGTGTGTGTGATTCGATTAAATCTTATGACGTGATAAGATCATGCATTTTAGCACCGCGCGCACCGCTCTCTTCAATGAGGAAATGGAAATCCAGACCTTGTAGAAAAGGGTTGATTTTTGGGGTTAGGGTTGAAAGTAATGTCAACTACTTTCTGAGGCACACAATTACTCACATAAGACCCTAAATTTAATAGAAGGTTTTTGTGGATTTTGGTTTCCAGGGACTTTAAAGAAAACTTCAAATTATGAGGCAAACATGACATAGAGACGTGTCAAAAAAATATAAAAAAGTTAGTCTCAGTAAAACAGCTGCTGCTCTGTGAAATAAACAACATATCTGAACATGATGCCACCCTTTTTCAAACAAGATGGACGTCGCATCCGTGCTGGCCGTGCATCCATGCACAAATTCCATGAGAAAATGATTCAAGAAATTAACAGCGTGGAAATGGCAGTGAAGTCCACCATCCTCACCGTGGAGGCAGCCCTGCAATGATTAAAACGATTCTTCCCAGAATATCACCCAGGACCAGAAAGGCTCAGATCAGGGATTCCATTAGCCGGTAATTAGCCTGTATTTGTTGCCGTGGGGCGGCAAATGAAAAGGTCCCCGGCTCAAGTAGCCGGTTGGAAATGTGGAAAATAAATAAATCCCTTATATAAAATAGCCTAATATTGTGTGACCTATAACCAGTGATGTTGCCATAAGCTACAACTTAAATATAGACTTAAATATATTATATATTTTTGCCACGCTGTTATGTTGAGTGTTTGGTGAAAAAAGGAAAAAATACAGCACACACTTTTTAACTGTAACGCGCCATGCAAAAGCGGCGCCTGCAGCATCCCGCGGCCGACAGCACTTTGGCTTGACACAAGAGACTGAAATGTCAATGCAGACATCCCTCGGCCAGTTCTTTTTATGTAAGGATGGTCCAGCCCTGAGAAGCTGCCTCAGCGAGGAAAAGTTGGGTTGATAAGAATCGCAAGCTTGCTTCAGCTTTGCACATGCAGCAGAGCGCTTATCAGTGAAGAAACTGCTGCGGGCGTATTGTGAGAAAAGCAGCGACAGAGAGGTCCTCTGACAGGTTGTAAAGCTTATTATTATGTCCGTTAATTTAGCCTACTAATGTCAACATCATTTCAGCATAAATAGCCTACTATAACCTCAGTTGATTTGCCATTTAAGGGGGAGTAATTAATGAGCAGCTTTCATTTATTTGTCTGAACGACTTTATGGAGCATCATCTCAAAGCTCACAACACGCAACAAGGGGTTTCGTTCTCAGATGTAGGCTACAGGTAACACAAGGCTAATATTCTTACCTTTGCCCTTCAGTTTAAAGTAAAGCAAATATTCTCATGTTGCGAAGTTGGCTATAAATCCATTCTGAAAGCGAGTTGGATGCCCGCGTGTCAACCAGCTGCAGTTGCCTTTTAATAACCTCGTCATCGTTGTCAATAGAACTGCGTCAGAAAATATAGGCTACTTTTAAAAGTTTGACTGACTGCATGTCTCATCTCTGGCTTACCAGTTCCCTATCAGGTAGGGAACTGGTTCTTAATTTAGATTATTTTTCAAGTTATTTAATTTCATGTTCTTGGATGCAAAGAGACATTTAATGTAGGCCCGCCAGTGTCTTTCTTTAGGCTTAATTAAGTCAAGTCAAGTCAAGTCATTTATTTATAAAGCACATTTAAAAAAAAGAGCCAACCAAAGTGCTGTACAGTAAAAGGCATAAAAATACAGGATAATGCAACACAGAGGACAATGCAGGACAGAGGACAATACAACACAAACACAATACATCACATAGGACCGAGGGGACAGAACAGTGGGGAAGGGGCAGGATAAATTACAAGGGAGTGTGTGAGTTAGGGGGTGGGAGAGTCAGGGTTTATTGAAGGCTAGGGAATAAAAGTGAGTTTTTAATCTAGACTTAAATGTTTCCGAGAGAGGCCTGGCTCAATTCGTGGCAGCGGCAGCTGCCTCGGCAGTTTACAGACCTGCCGCGGCAGGTCAGTTGCTGCCACTGACCTGTAAGGGCGCTGTTTCCCGACCTGCCGTGGCAGGTTTGTAGTGGCGCTGTTTCCCGACCTGCCGTGGCAGGTCAGTTGCTGCCACTGACCACAACCTTGAAATATGCCGCTCCCACAACGGCTATATTCAGATATTCAGATACAAAACTGCACAGTATGCATGCAGCAACGTTGAATATAGCCTATTGTGTGTCCAGATTCAACGATTTTTGCTACATCAAAAGAAAAAAATTATGACCGGGTCGGGGATTCAACCCTACGGCGCCCGCTTCGCAGTCCTGGGTCTTAACCATTATGCTATGGATTTAGTTCAAAATAATGCGGATTTGGTCATATATAGAGATACTTAACATTGAGAACTTGGCATTTTGATATGACGGTCCCTAATGGAAGTTGCAGGCTAGCTGCCTCGCTGATTTCAACCAGCGATGAGACAGGTATATTTATATCATTTACGATAATGTAGGGGCGCTGTTTACCGACCTGCCGCGGCAGGTCAGTTGCTGCCACTGACCTGTAGGGGCACTGTTTCCCGACCTGCCGTGGCAGGTTTGTAGGGGCCCTATTTACCGACCTGCTGCGGCTGGTCAGTTGCTGCCACTGACCTGTAGGGGCGCTCTTTCCCGACCTGCCGCGGCAGGAAACAGTGGCTAAAGGTGACATTTAACATTAAAGAAACACATATTTCCCTCTGGAGTTGGTGGACACAAATGAAACAGAGCTAAAAAAAAAAAAAAAAAAAAAAGACTGAATATTGGACTAACATTCATCAGGTGACACAAACACCACTGAAACTGGTAAAACAAAAAAAGGAAGAGGAGGAGGCTGAGCAGCAGGGGCAGACACACACACACACACACATTAGCCATGTGCTTTTTACAATGTAAATTCCCTTCAATGTTGTTGCAATACAACATTAGATCCAACAGATGTAGCAGGGACAGATTTGTCAAGTCAAGTCAAATTTATTTATATTTTTTGCAATATTATATTGGTATAAAGTACTTGATGTCTTGGTTGATGTGATAATCAGTAGAATAGTTATATTGGTATAAAGGGAAACAGCGCCCCTACAGGTCAGTGGCAGCAACTGACCTGCCTAACCACTGTTTCCTGCCACGGCAGGTCGGGAAACAGCGCCCCTACATTATCGTAAATGATATAAATATACCTGTCTCATCGCTGGTTGAAATCAGCGAGGCAGCTAGCCTGCAACTTCCATTAGGGACCGTCATATCAAAATGCCAAGTTCTCAATGTTAAGTATCTCTATATATGACCAAATCCGCATTATTTCTAACTAAATCCATAGAGTAATGGTTAAGACCCAGGACTGCGAAGCGGGCGCCGTAGGGTCGAATCCCCGACCCGGTCATATTTTTTTTCTTTTGATGTAGCAAAAATCGTTGAATCTGGACACACAATAGGCTATATTCAACGTTGCTGCATGCATACTGTGCAGTTTTGTATCTGAATATCTGAATATAGCCGTTGTGGGAGCGGCATATTTCAAGGTTGTGGTCAGTGGCAGCAACTGACCTGCCACGGCAGGTCGGAAAACAGCGCCCCTACAAACCTGCCACGGCAGGTCGGGAAACAGCGCCCCTACAGGTCAGTGGCAGCAACTGACCTGCCGCGGCAGGTCTGTAAACTGCCGATGCAGCTGCCGCTGCCACGAATTGAGCCAGGCCCTACTGATGTTTCCAGCGAGGGAGCAGATCTAATCTCCTGGGGTAGCTGGTTCCACAGCTTGGGGGCCACAGCCGAGAAAGAGCGATCGCCCCTCGTTTTGAGTCTGGTGCGGGGGGGGACCAGCCGAGCCTAGGAGGAGGATCTTAGAGACCTGGGTGCTGAGTGGGGGGTTAGCAGCTTTGTAATGTAGGGGGGTGCTGCACCTGATAAAGCCTTAAAGGCCAGGAGGAGGATTTTAAAGTTGATCCTAAATGGGACTGGGAGCCAGTGTAGGGATGCTAGAACTGGGGTGATGTGCTCTCTTTTTCTGGTGCCGGTAAGAAATCTAGCAGCAGAGTGTTGGACCATTTGGAGGCGGGACATGGCTGCTTGACTAATGCCGGTGTAGAGAGCATTGCAGTAGTCAAGGCGTGATGTGATGAAAGCATTGGTTACTCTGTCCAGGTCAACGGGTGAAAGAATTGGTTTTATTTTAGAGATGTTTCGCAGTTGGAAAAAGCAGGATTTAACGACATTAACAACAATTAACAACGACAATTAAACACTTCACTCTTTGTGAAGAGTTAATTCACTATAATAAAATACATTTGTTGGACAATTGGATAGTAGCTTTTGTTAACGGGCCTGCAAACCCGAGCCAAATTAATTAATTAAATAAGGAGCGGTGTGCGGCTCGCCCCATTTGCACTCGCAAGCGCAGACCGCAGTGAATAGTTAAATTATTATTTTCAAATAAATGCCAACTAAAAATATGTAAAATAAGATTTTGTTTGCTAAAAATATACAATAATATGTTATGTATTTAAGAAATGATTACATCTATCTTTTTTCAATAGATTTTGACTGGGCCGGTAAAAATTCTATCAGGCCGGAATTCTAGAAACTTGCTGGCTCCATTGGCCGTTTAGAAAAAAGCGCAAACACAGGTGCAAGCAGAACACTAATGAGGGTTTCCAAATTCCAATCATGGAAGTTTGAAACCCGCATTAGTGTTTTGCTTGCACCTGTGTATACCCTGCCTTTTCAACATAAAATGGCCCCCGTCAGAAGTGGCTCAGATGGCAAAACAGCACAGGCGGAAGACAGAGAAAAGAGGAGTGATCACTGCTCAAAAGCTGGCAGCTACAATTTTAGAGCTCCTTACCCCTGATGCCCCTCTGGATGGTCCAAAGGGTTCCATACAGAAGGGCGAATACCTGGTTTCGCAAATCGCAAGTTGGGGAAGACAATAAAATGTGGAGCGCCGACCCTCTAGGGCCGTCCCGGAAGATTTTTTTTTTACAAGTAAAATGCATCAATTTGGTGCACTCTAAGGGGGAAATTAAGAGACACGGGCCCTATCTTCCCAAAATCGCTAATTTAGCGTTTGCGCTCGTTTAACGCCTTGCACAATGCAAATTGGGGGCGGACACAAGCGCATGCCTGTTATAATTTTACTGGGCATTGGCTGCCACATGCCATAGTGGGCGTTTCAGCGCTAAAATGTGGGATAGATGGCATTACCCTATCGTCAGCAGTGCGCAATTACTTTGTGCTAAGAGCTTTGAAAAGGACCTCTTACGGTACGGCCACACTAGGGCGTCATTTGACGCATGCTGACGCTGCTGCCCATTCACTTTGTATTGAACATGCTGCTCGACACCTCGCGAAGCATGCTGGGATACCAGACGATGTGTAGCAGGCTTGTGAAGCGACAGTGGGCAACAGAGGGGGCGGGGCAGAGTTTGACAGAAATCAAAGCTAGCCAATTGAGCTCGTCCTATGTCCTACCATGGATGTATTAAAATAACCTTGTCCTTTTCCGCTTCCTCTCTACCCATGCTCTCTGCCGCCAATTTTCAAAGAAGCAAGAGAGGCACAAGCATGGAAGAAAAGTTGATTATCGTGGTTTGCAACTTCCCCATTTTATATGACCCTCAGCTCAGAGCCTACCACAACAATGCAGAAAGGGATCAAGCGTGGAGGCAGATTGCCGAAATTGTTGGTGAAGCAGGTAGGTGAAAAAAGCAACTTTGATTAGATATCCACTAAACTTGATCCATAGTGTCAAACTCCATGTTCCAATGTTACTGTTACATAACATAGCAAAAACAACCTCAACATCTATCGTCCCAAGTTGTTTTACACAATCATCAACAAAGCACTGATTTGTGATGGACACTATATATAGTATCAGTAATGTTCAGAATATACCAGGGGGGCAAACAACTATTGTAGCTGCAATCTAGCTGAGAACATTTGTTACTTGCCATTCTATGATTTTCCATGCTTACATTTTGACTTTGCAAAGAATGTCTGTACAGTAAGCTATTCCACTTCACCTGCCAGCCACAACTACAGCTATTGATAGTACTCTGTTACATCACCACACGGCCATCTTGGTAGGAAAATAGCAGGTGATTGTAATCAATTAACAGGTGATTACAATCAAGTGACACAACCAGCCAATGAGCTGTGTATTGTATCACCATATTGGTAGGAAAATACTTGTGACGTCATGTGTATACTATGAATAGGTAAAGTTATAAGCCCTCCCGGCTTCCCTTCTATCCCAACACTACCTACTGATTTTGATAGTCCCAAAAGTGAGTTTTATCATCAGCACATTGCACATTTGAAAAACTATCAATCAATGAGGTGAAACAAGGATTGATAAACTATTCACCTTGCATCCATACTTTCCCCATCTCAGTATATTCCAACTACACGATGCTCATGTAACATTTTGCAAGTATACACTAAAATGCAATGCAATGAATTTAACGGGAAATCATCTGCATTAATTATTAATATTGATTCTGTTAAACACATGAGCCCATTTATATTTGGACCAGTGTAAGACCGTTTCACGGCCACATTCCACTGAGTCCGTGTTCGGTCCGTCTGCGCTGCGGTATGGCTTCGGAGCCGATACGTTTCCACTCTAATCATTGTGTCAACTCCCACCTACTCCGCTGCGTTGCGTGTCTACTCCGTCCCAGCTCCGACGATCCGGAGCTCTCCGAAAAAGATACGCAAGGCTTCTATTTTTCACGGATGTCAGAGCAAAGCTGCAGCAAGTTGGGCGGAGCCAGGCATGGAGTCAACAGGGCAGAGGTGTTTACAGCATTCAATATCAAGCCAGAGGACAAACATGTATGAGGAAAAGTTAATAATTGAAGTGGAAAACCACAAAATAATATATGACACGACACATCCTTTTTACAAGGACAACACCAAGCAAGTCCACCCCTCATCTGCTTCTCCAGTTGGGAACAATGATCTTCTGCCTGTTTGTCGTTGTATTCATCCCACATACTAATTGTCTCGCACGATTTCACCGCAATAACTTGTCGGTCTCGTCACTCTAGCTGTCTGGCGGAGCGGAGCCGTGACGTGCTCTGCACGCAGCCGGTTAGTGTTGGCGGAGCACAGAGCACGTAGCAAAACTGGAGCACAGCCGCAACGCAACGCAAATGCAACCAGTGGAATGCCCCAGTCAGACTTAACCGCAACTACAACTGTATGCAGTAAAGTTGAATAACTAATTCAAAATACTAAACTTCTGTATGCATGATGACCCTTACATGCTATCCAATTTTATCATTCTGCAAGAGAGAGTGAAAACCTAAATTATTTTCCAACATTTCTTCCACACAGACCCAGAAGTGTGTAAATCCAAGTGGAAAAGCCTCCGGGACACATACAAGAGGAGGGTGAAGCAAGAGAAGGAGAAGGAAAAAAGTGGAGCAGCTCCAGACACTACACCAAAATGGAGGTCCCACAATATCCAATGTCCTTTTTGAGACCTTTTCTCGAGACAAGGTCCACATCGTCGTACATGAAGCCCAAGCAGCCACGTCCCGCAAAAGCCAGGCAGGCGATCCGCCAGCCACCACTCGTCCAGGCAGCTCCAGGGCAGGCACCCAGCCAGCCACCACTCGTCCAGGCAGCTCCAGGGCAGGCGCCCAGCCAGCCACCACTCGTCCAGGCAGCTCCAGGGCAGGCGCCCATGTGCCAGCCACCACTCGTCCAGTCAGCTCCAGGGCAGGCGCCCAGCCAGCCACCACTCGTCCAGGCAGCTCCAGGGCAGGCGCCCAGCCAGCCACCACTCGTCCACGCAGCTCCAGGGCAGGCGCCCATGCGCCAGCCACCACTCGTCCAGGCAGCTCCAGGGCAGGCGCCCAGCCAGCCACCACTCGTCCAGGCAGCTCCAGGGCAGGCGACCAACCGGGCAGCTCCAGGGCAGTCGACCAGCCGGGCAGCACCAGGGCAGTCGACCAGCCAGGCAGCACCAGGGCAGTCGACCAGCCAGGCAGCTCCAGGAAGATGGCGGGGTAGCCCAGCAACCCCAGTCACCCGGCAACTGCTGGAGAACCAAAGCCGGCCCCCGGGTGGGAAGAGAAAGTGGACAGATAGTGAAGTCAAGATTGTTATAGTGGCAATAATGAAAGCGTAACCGTTTTGCAGAGAAAAACATTCCATTAATCACAATATAATTGTACATGTATTCCATGGATTCTATGTGTTTTTCTACACTAAATGCTTTCCAGACATACACACATATATCACTGTATACTTTATTCTAAACAAGACAACTACACTTAACAGTACACTTGTATAGTTAACTGTATGTGTTTCTTCTAATACAAGGAGAAAGAGAAGAACAAGGAGAGTCTCTGGGAGATGAAAGAGAGAGAGAGCAGACCAGAGAGACAGATGAAGAGACAGATGAAGAGACAGACACAGAGCGGCATACTGGCCACCAAGCCAAAGCAGCAGGGTCTCAAGATGTTTCTTTAGATTTAGGGAATAAGGAGCCAGGTCCTAAACAGTTAAAGTTGCCTCACTACCCACATGATCAGTTTGGTAAACAAAAAAGAGCCTTCCAACAAAACTGGTTCCAGAGTTTTAAATGGCTGGAATATTCCTCTAGAGCAAATGCTGCTTTCTGCTTCGCTTGCCGGGTATTTGGTAAAAATCTCTACCAGGATGTATTTGTGAGTGGTGGTATGAAGAATTGTAAAAATGCAATGAGCATCTTTCACAAACATGAAAACTGCCAGTCACACAAGGACAGTGTAGTTTGCTGGAACAGCTACAAAGCAAGTATATCACAAGGCAATGTTGTAGAGCAGATAGAGAGAGCAAGTTCCACTGAAATCAGTGAACGAAGGGAATACCTGGAACGTGTTGTGGCAGTGACCTGCATGTTGGGGAAGCAAGGATTAGCATTTCGGGGTCATGATGAAACAGATGAAAGCGACAATAAAGGAAACTTCCTAGAGTGCATGGCACTGTTGACGCAGTTTGACCCTTTCTTGCAGAGGTATGAACCCCCATCAAACACCACATACCTCTCAAAAGAAAGTCAGAATGAGATGATAGAATGTTGTTCACAAGAGGTAACTGCAACTATTGTCAGTGAGATGGAGGAGTCAAAGATGCATGCCATTATGGCTGATGAGACCAGAGATGGAAAGACAGAACAGTTGGCACTCTGTGTCAGGTATGTTACCACTGAGGGTACAGTGAAGGAGAGGCTCCTAGCCCTTACAGAGATGTCCAACTTTGATGCTAAATCAATAGCCGCTGCAATCGAGAGTCAACTGGTAGAGAAAGGAATCCATCATTTGAAATCTGTGGCACAGACTTACGACGGGGCAGCAGTCATGAGTGGGGCAGCTGGGGGTGTGCAAGCCCATTTTCGAAAGCAGCACCCTGAAGCGATATATGTGCATTGTTATGCACATGAGTTGAATCTTGTCTTGTGTCACACTTGCAGAGCGATTTCTGAGGCCACAGAGCTTTTCAGCATGCTGGAAAGTGTCTACTCCTTTTTTAGTGTCTCACTTGTAAACCACCATACGTTTGTAGACACTCAAAGGAAATTGGGATTGCAGCCAAGTGAACTTGTTCAGTTGTCGAACACGCGTTGGGCATGCCAGGTTCGTTCAGTCAAAGCAGTGCTTACGAATTTCCCTGCTATACTTGAGTGCCTCTCCACCATAAACACACCTCTGGCTTTGGGATTGAAGGGAAAACTGTGCAAATTCTCCTCTGTGTATTTGCTGAATGTACTCCAGGATCTCCTGTCAGTAACAGAATGTTTACACAGGTACCTACAGAAGCAGACCATCGACCTTGCTGAAGCAGTGTCAAACAAGGATGCAATGCTTGACTCCCTTAAGGAGAAACGTAGCGATGCCACTGCTGCAGATCTTCACACTAGAACAAATAACTTATGTGAGGCTAACCAGATAGCAGTCCCAGAGCCATCTTCTGGACAGAGACGGAAGACAAAGCGCATGGATGACTTTGTTGTTGAGTCGACTTGCGGGGCAGGTAGTGCAGTCAGGGATTCTTCAGAGTCAGAAGAACTCAAAAGGAAGTTGTTCTTTCCTTGTCTGGACAGGATGGTGTCTGAACTTGAGAAGTGTTTTTCAGATGTTAATGATGACTTGATTGAGGGAATTCAGGCGTGCAGTCCAACCTTAGCCCACTTCTTGTCTGAGCCACATTTGTCAAAACTGGCACTGCATTACCACATTGACCTCAAGGCTGAGAAAGTGATGGTTGCCAGAAACTTCCTGAGGTGCAAGAGAGAGGCTGGTGCGGTTCCAGACATTCTCACAGTGTACAAACTACTGGATCCTGAGATGTTCTCTACATTGATAGCTGTTATTCAGGTTGCCTTGACCATCCAAGTTAGCAGCTGTTGTCATGCTCAGGCCACGGTGTGGCCTGCTCTGCCTGCTGAGTGACTATTTACTGAGGAGCTAAACTCAGTGGACTTTATGTTTACAATAGAGATGAGTTCTGTTTATTCCTTGTGTAGTCTGTCTTCTCCCCACCTGTTCATTTTCCCTGTTAGTCTGCCTGTCCTCCCACCTGTTGCCTATGTCTCGTTAGTCTGCCCCATTATCTCCCTACCAATCAGTTCTCCCGTTTTGCCCTGTGTTCCTGCCTCCCCAGCTGTCTCCCATGTTCCTGATTATCCCTTTGTGTATATATTGTCTCAGTCTGTGTGGTGTCCTTGTCGGTTCATTGTCTATCTGTTCCCCGGTACGTATTAGCAACCCTGTCCTGGTGTTCTGTATATTCTGACATTCTGTTCCTGAGTATAGCCTAGCCTCGGGCTAGTGCGTTTTGTTGGTTTTGTTATTTTGATTAATTCAGTAAAGACTTATTTGCTCCTCAAATCCTTGCCTGCCTGGTCTGCCTTGCCTGCTGCCTCTCTCTCTGCATTTGGGTCCACACACACAATACACCATCTAACCATACCAAACCCTAACAGCTGTAGCTGTGAACGGTCTTTCAGTGCCTTGCGTCGGCTCCATACTTGGCTCAGGGGGACCATGGGGCAAAGCAGACTCCAGCACCTGGCTGTGATGTCAATTGAGGAGGAGGTGCTGGAGCGAGTCAAACACCAAAAGGTGATAGATAGATTTGCCACCCTCAAAGTGAGGCGACACACGTTAATTCTCAGAAAGTAGTGTGGTTGTTCCCCGGTGAAACCAGAGTTATCAATAAGATAATTAAGAGAGGTTAGGATAGTTCCAATCATTGTCAATCAGCCAAAGGTGTGAGAATATTTATTCATGATGTTACAAGCCCAACATAATATGCTTATCTTGCAAGGTAGCCGCATATTGAACACAAGCAGAAAGGTGAACGTCAGCCGTGCCTAAGACGTTAAGAATCAACCCTGGTACTCAGCTCCTTTATACTCTTTCAAATCCACTGATGTTACCATATCAGCCAATCCCTTTAGACCTCCATGTCTAGCAAAGGTCAGAACATCATTACCATCTCCAGTAACCATTTCACTTGACCAGTCCTTAGATGGATAATATTCAAAGATAGATAGAGATGGATATTCCCCTCTGTCTTGATCATGTGATTGCTGACTTAGCTCCCCTTTTGCCCCAACCAAGTATTGCCTCTTGCTGTGAGCACAGTCAGAGGGGCTGTGCTATTTATAGACACATGCAGTGTCCACTCCAAAGGGTCATACAGGTCAGTCACTCTGTTGGAGGAAATCTGTCTACACAATATGAGAACTAATGTTTGATGGTTACATTATGTGTTATTGATTATGATTAGATGTCGATCAGTCATGTTTTGTTATTGACAATACCACCACAGTAGAGTGCAAGGCAGATATTTAAACAGCCTTGTTTGTGTACAGTACCAGTGGCATGGTAGTAATACAAGGGGATTAAGGACCAGGACCCCTGGTGGTCAGTAAGATGGGCTGGTTGAGCCAATGTTAAAATTATCTTTATTTATTATTTATTTTTGCTTTAAAACTATTTTTTAATTTTCTGCTTAAAGTTCATGAAAAAAAGTGGCATTCTTGTTTTTTCCCCACAATAATTTCATAATACCATTTGTAATGCCACCGTTGTAGTGCTGTTGTTCAAAATTAAAGTACATTTTCTCAGATTTATTGGTGTCTTTCTAGTCACACAATTTAATAGTCAGTGTTTCCCATACACATCTATTTGTGGTGGTACACCCTACATAGATTTTGACCCCCACAAATACTGCCACATATTAATTTCAACTAGTTGACTGCAAACTCCTGCTTTAGTGCTTACAGTATATTATTATCTTGTCGGAATATTATTCCAGCCAATAAGTTAGGAAGTTCCCTTTTGATTTAATTTTACTTTTGTTTTGCCTACAAAGCAAAATGTTACTTTACTTGAAACTCCCCTGAAGTGATTTTGGTATTATTTATGCAAGCATAATTCTACCATATAGTAACCTGTATGCAGAATATATATAGTATATATAGGGAAACAATAATTTTTTCATCGCTGTAAAACCACAGAACGGTAAAAAAGATATTGATGTGTGTAGTTCTTCATAGATCTAGTCTCTTCATTTTGATCTCAAAGTGCGCCAGTTTGATCCATTTTTACTTGAAACTGTACAAAATTTTACAAAGTACAAAGTTTTTTGAGGATTCTGGCTCATCTTTCAAGAGCCGAGGATTATTTTCTGCTAGGACTTTGTGAACACAAAATATCTCAAAAGAGTTAGTTTGTAGAGTTAGTAGTTATGTAGGCATTAGCAGTTGAATACAGCATGGTTTCAGCGTCTGAAAAGAAAAGCTGAGATAAATGCCTTTTTGTGAAATTCGATAGAACAGTCACTTTAACCATTTATTTTTGGCATCAGTAAGACATCAGACATCTAAACAATAGTTCTGAACAGTAATTTCCTCCATAACAGCACCCCCACCCCCCTCTCCTTCAAACTCCTCCCTCCGTGGGTGTTCTCCTCCTCCCTCCGTGGCTCTGCAGCGGGTGTGTCACAAGCGAGTTTCTGCTGCCTGTCTGTGCTGCCTGGCGGCCCCTCGTCGGGCGAGTCTGGATGGGGCTCGCTGGTTTCTTGGGGTTTCGGTTGAGAGCTTTGATGAAGCTTTGTGCGATTCTGGGCTTTATGCTGCGTGTTTCAAAGTGTGTTGCACCCAGTCTATTTTTGGAACCCCCCACCGTTGTGCGCCACCGTTGTGCGCCAGCGCGAAAGCGTTTTCGCCAAACCATTCTACAGTATGAGAATGGTTTCCTCACGCTTTTCCCTGCAGTTTTGGCTCGGCTTTCTCTAGTCTGGAGAGCACTGTCGCCAATTAGTGGGTCGGTGGAATGGGTTGTACACGTTCGGTGGCTCCCATATTTTTTTAGGAGACGTAGGGGGCTTGGATCCACGTCTCACCGTCAATTTTTTTTTTTTTTTTTTTTGACGAGTTAACTCGTCCACGGCAGTCAACCGTTGGTTTCTGCTTGACGAGTTAATTCGTCCACGGCAGTGAACGTGTTAAGCATGCCAGTCATGCCTCTAAAGGAGGGCCAGTTATCTAAGAATAGGTAGCCCTTATCAGCACAGTGTTTGGCCAGCCAGTTGTTGAGCCAAAACAGCCTGCTAAAAATGTCAGAGTTAAGTGTGACAGGGAGGGGACCAGAGACAATTAATGGATGCCGACTCATCTTGCTAGCAAAAGCACAGGTCCTAGTTATGCTGTGCTTTGTGATCTCCGATTGTTTAAACCTAGCATTGTTGGTGCCAACATGTAGTATGATGTTATCATGGGTAGCCTGGGTAATTGTCTGTCTATGGCTGTTTGTTAGCACCCTAAGAGTAGCTTCAATGTCGGGTACTCTGGCCCCGGGCAGACAAACTATCTCGGCTGGTGTGTTAAGCTTGATATTGCGGGTTATAGAGTCTCCAATCAATAGAATAGAGGGTTTAATAATGTCGGGCGGAGCGGACGACGCAGCATGCTGAACAGGAGAGTTAGCAAGCGGCGTGAATCTATTCCGAATCTCAACCGAAGTGGTTTGTTGGGAAACGGGCTGCACAGCGGCGGGCTGTGCACGTTTAACGCCACGGCAGCGTGAGACAACTGTAAACCCATCATCCACAGACTGTGGGGCCAACGAGACATTGGCCGGGTTGTTCTGCTCGTGCTGCGGGGTAGCATTAATGAGGGCACCAGCTGGACCGCAGCTAGCATCCTCGCTTAATTCACAATGCACATCAGCTACTGAAGTACATTGTAAATTATCAGGGAAGCCAGTCTGGTTAAGTGTAACAAGACTATCATTAAGTGACTGGCGTTTATCGTTCTCTAGTTAGGAAACACGGTTTTCTAATAGTTTAATCATATCTAAGAGAGAGTGGATAGTAAGAGTTGGATCGATCTTACCCGATTCGGGAGGGGGATGGCTGGCGTTAGCCATGTCAGGAGCGTGTCGTAGTGCTGCGGCCAGAAGCAGCTCACGCCGTTGCGGTGCCCGGGGACCCGAGGCCTTGGGAGCAGAGGCTGGTAGCCTAGGTTGACGGACCAGTCGCTCGGATGTTGTGGTTAGTTGTTGCGCGATGGACAGGACCCGAGATACTGAGGGAGCTGGTGTTGAAGTAGCATCAGGCAGCTTGAAGAAAACTTCATCATCCAAAGGAAATGAGCGTGATTCCACGGATCCACTAAGCGTCGTCGTATTGAATAGTCCCGTAGCATGGTGATTATCCAGGGGGGAGAGCGAGGGCATTGTAAACAGTTTAGCGTTTGCTGCTAGCTGGTGGCTAGCAGGTGGCTAGCTGGTGGCTAGCAGCTCTTGTTTACGTTAGCCTAGCAGGCGGCTAGGCTAATGTTATAGCGATAGAGCGGTTGTTTCAGATGTCCGCGGATTGAGAGAGAAGAGTTATTGAGTAGCGATGTGGATATCGCAGGCAGAGAAAAAATAAGATAGCAAAAGGCAGGCGAGGAATTGGCAAAGAAAGTCGTAATAGGCAGAGCTGAAAAACACTGGTATCACACAGCGTCGCAGCGTTGTGACCTCCAGTTTTTTATTCCGGTTGAAGATTTCACAACCTCAATCTTGTTACTTTTGTACATCAGTACAGAGTACTGACTAACAGTTCATCATAGTTCTCAAAGTCAAATGTAAAAATAACTTTAAACATTTCAACAAGTCAGAACATGAAAAGTTCTGACAGAGTTCTAGAGATTATTACACGTTACATATTATTGATGTACCATAACACGTCTTGTGCAGCATAACATGCTGCCACCACTTGTCATAAACTGTTTACTGTTTAAACATTGTTTCTAAGCCTGACAAAGACAATGATGACGCATCAAGAGGTACAGACAATCATTGACACAGCCAACTGATATGTAGGCTTGTATGTATGTATGACACACTAGGCATGACCTGAAATTACACATTGGGTAATTAGTACCGCAAATCACATGCCATTAAAAACAACCCACTTGTAAGTATGCAAGTATGAAAGATTGCAAGTATGCAATAACTTACAATAACCTGAAATTACACATTGTGTAGGCTAATTAGTACCGCAGATCTATCAATCCTGTGTCTGTTTTTACGTTTTACGTGACGTGTAAAACATTTCAGCAAGTCAGAACATGAAAACCCATGTTTGACTATTATGTGTAACTAACATGTATATATGCAGCACACATTTCAGCAAGTCAGAACATGAAAACCCATGTTTGACTATTATGAGTAACTAACATGTATATATGCAGCACACATTTCAGCAAGTCAGAACATGAAAACCCATGTTTGACTAATATGACTAACTAACATGTATGTATGTACTTTTGTGCCAGGTCTATGAAACCAGCCCAATATTGTAACACATTTACACATATTGGTTAACATTAGTGGTACAGCCGACCCTTGCATGCACCAGGATAAGGGTTTGGTATACAAATCTGACAATCTGCGTTCATTCAATCACAGCTCATGCATGTTCACATTACTAACATGCACTCTCTATAGATGCTATGAGTTTCACTCAAGTGCATGTGTAAATTCTCTGGCTAGAAATGGTTAGAAATTGGCTACAACACAAATGTTTTGGATCGGCCTGCCATTTTGATGAGCTCTTTTACCAGTTTTTCTTTGTACTCACCACTCCTATCTTCATAAGCAAACACATTATCACCAAACAAAACACTCCAATCTTCATAAGCAAATACATTATAACCAAACAAAACACTCCAATATTCATAAGCAAACACATTATCACCAAGCAAAACACACCAAACTTCATCCCCAGCAAGTGAGACATGTTATCTTGACATTCTGTGCACTGATGGGCGTTAAGAAGGGTTAAATTAGCTTCATAGCGCTACGAAGCTTTTGGGAAACCCAGCCAATATCATTACATAATATATTACATATTACATATTACTGGCTATAGACAGTATAGTAGCTACTTCCTGGGACAACAAAGAGTTGTATCCATGTCAACCACTAGCCCAAATGGTAGACCCTAACCCTAACCCTAACCCTGCCAAAGTTGAATTAAGCTATGCTATTGAGAATGGTACTATTATTGTCGACAATATTGTAACAATAGTCACATTGTCTGAAATCCCTCATCTATAGGCTTGTTAAACCTTTTATTTATACAGGGGGAGTCTCACTGAGAGCAATGCTCTCTTTTTCAGGAGCGCCCTGTTCACATTCACACACATGCATTCACACCTGGAAGCTCCCTAGTACAACCACAGTCTGATCTGCTGGCCACTGAGCAGCTTCACTGGAGCAGTTGGGGTTAAGGGCCTTGCTCAAGGGCACCTCAGTGGTGGTAATGAGGGAGGGGCAAGTGCTGCCATTTTCTGCTGCCTCTTGTAAGGAGAGGAGAAGAGAGGAGAGGGAAGAGGAGGGGTGAGGTGCGGAGAGGAGAGAAGAGGAGAGAGGAGGGGTGAGGTGCGGAGAGGAGAGAAGAGGAGAGATGAGGAGAGGAGAGGAGAGAAGAGGAGAGGTGAGGGGAGGTGAGGAGAGGAGGGGGGATGGGGGAAGAGGAGGGGTGAGGTGCGGAGAGGAGAGAAGAGGAGAGAGGAGAGGAGAGGAGAGAAGAGGATAGGGGAGGTGAGGAGAGGAGAGGAGAGGAGAGGAGAGGAGAGGAGAAGAGGGGGGATGGGGGATGAGGAGAGGTGAGTTGAGGAGAGGAGAGAAGAGGAGAGGAGCAGAGAGAAGAGGTGAGAAGAGGAGAGGAGAGAAGAGGAGAGGAGGGGAGAGGGGATGTGAGGAGAGGTGAGGAGAGGCAAAGTTGAATTAAGTTATGTTATTTAGAATGGTGCTAATATTGTTAACATATTGTAAGTGTGATATACATTTAAATTTTATAACAATTGTATTACAAATATTATTATTATTATATTATTATATATTATTATATAATAACCAATACTGCGTGGATGACTAGTTAGTTAATATTAATAGTTAGTAACTATCAAAATAATCATATAAAATACGAAAAATAAAAACAATGGGCCCAATCACATAACAGATACATAAAACTAAGATGTTTGTTCACGTTCCATATTCCATATTCCATATTTTGAAATAATATCCGTAGGTCGCGGATATCCGGGGTCTGGGGTGTCATAACGAGATGGGTCCATGCTACTGTAACGTTATATCAATTCGAGAAAAACTAGCTAGTTAGAAATGGCAAGACCAGGCCAATTCTATTCACAGATCGTAGTGTATGCTAGCTAGCTAGCGCTAAGCTAACACTGATTCAATGTCACCATATGTTTGAACCAAATGCTGTACAACACAAACAAGTTGCAAACCATTAATACTTACGCTCACACGTATAGTGATGCAGCTGCTGCTATCATGTTGTTTTGTTTATTGTATCCAACTCGTCACGGGGAGGAAGACTAGTGCAACGTAACAAACCCTGATAGGGCACATAGGTTGGGGTTCGAAATAACCATAGCCAGTAAATATAATAACGCATCCGAGATATAAACGTTATGAATATAGCCACGTTATAAACAACAAACTAACGCTGGGGTTAAATCAAAAATCAAGTTATATCAATTTGGTCATTCAGTGGCGTTTTACTGCCATATAACATAACTAACTAGCAGCTATAATAGTAGCCACAAAATTAATCAAATTTAATTCATTCAACCAATCAAACAATATCAAAATCATTATGGTGATGTCACATCACAATTGGATCCGGAGTGGGAAAAACATGGGGAAGAATCTGAGATGGAGAAACTGGAATGTGTCAATGTGTCATGTTTGCTTGAGAAAACCTGCCCACAATCTAACGCGCGCTGTGTTTGTGGCTGGCTGTGAATATGTGTGTGTGTGTGTGTGTGTGAGTGGTTGGGTGTGTGTGGATGGGTGTGTTGTGTGTGTGTGTGTGTGTGTTGCGCGTAGGGGGGGTGGAATCTACAGAATATTTGACAGAATTGCTCTGTCTAACTTTTATCAATACATCAATTTGCTGTATACATTAGTAGGCTATACTAGCCAAGATAGCCTGCACAACATGCAATTATGGAATATTTGAATGGTGGACAATTAGGACAAAATATTAGGTCTGTGGCCTTGACAGGCCTTGACAGACGCGCAAAGGATATGAGGGGCATGGGAGGAAAAAACTGTGCGCTCACTCGCAGCTATTCATAGCTTTCAAGGGGCGTTACGTGCTGCCGGGAACGCCCACCTGATCTCGCAGCTATTCATAGCTTTCAAGGGGCGTTGCGTGCTGCCGGGAACGCCCACCTGACGGTCAAATAGCCTGGGAATACCCAGACAGCTTTGCCAAGCTGTATACAGGCCGGCCGTGGTAATAGACAAATTAAACGGGGGGGGGGGGGGGGGACTGGGATGGGAGGGGGGAACCTGGGGGCCGGGTGAGTCAGAGAAAACATCAACAAGCAGTGGAATCTGTCGTTGGTGATGGGCTGAGATAGAGAAACACCAGTGAGCAGAGGAATCTGTAGGCTAGTTTAGTAGTTGCTAAATGGGCCAAATTGTATTTGGGACGAGATCAAAAACAGCTAGCGCCGCTGATCTTAGAGAAAAATAGCTGAGTCGCTGGATCAAAAAATTGTTGGTGCCTCAAAAACTGACAGAGAGTCTGTGTGATCGTTGCCAGCTGACTGCCATGTTGAAGCTTTATAAAGGGGAGGGGTTTCCTGTCATTGCTTCATTGAGGGACACGCATCCCTCCTTCGTGACAGATGCGTGATGCGGAAGTCGTATTGGCTGTTGCTGGGTGAAAATTAAATTCGCAAGCAAGTAGTTGCTAAATTGGTCAAATTGTATTTGGGCCATTTAGCAACTACTTGCTCACGAATTTAATGGAAACAGGGCTTGCTTCATATGGTGCTGCTGCGATCTGCTGATATGGGCTGATAATTAAATCGCGAAAAAAAAACTACAGCTGGTCTATACTGATATGGCAGTGTAGAGGATCGAATTCACAATGATGGACAGTGCCCTTTAACACTGGGTTGTGGGAGGTGGTTATATATAGGAGGAGTTGTACCTGGTGGAGGGTGGTGTGTGTGTGTGGAATAAACGGCTCAGGTATAGCCAAGCTAAGCTCTGTGTCCTGCGCCTCTAAAGTGGTGACCCTGATTGTTTTCGTCGGTTACGATAACGTTGTGAAAGTGAGCGATCATGCCAGAGGGAGACGAGGCTCCAGCCGTTGTTTATGCGGTGTCGCTCAAGCTGCCGGAGTTTTGGGAGTCCTCCGCTGCAGCATGGTTCGTGCAGGCGGAAGCCCAGTTCGCGGTGAGGAACGTTACGGCAGATGACACAAAGTATTATTATGTGGTCGCAGCGCTCAGCAGCTCTACAGCCTCCCGGGCGTTAAGTCTCCTGCAAGCTCCGCCGGTGGAGGGTAAATACAGTGCACTCAAGTCTCACCTGTTGCAAGTGTATGAGCTCTCAGATGCGGAGCGTGCGGGTCGTCTGTTCGCATTGCACGGACTGGGAGATAGCAGACCATCCGAGTTGATGGACAGAATGTTGAATCTGCTGGGCCCACATAAACCGGATTTTCTCTTCACACACCTTTTTCTGCGACAGCTGCCACCTCAGGTGCGGGCTGCATTGGCCAATAGTGACATTAAAGACTGCCGCAGACTGGCTATGGAGGCTGACCGAGTCAGTCTGGCGTGTGGACAGAGCGCCTACGGGGCAGCGGCGCTGCAGCCCGCCCACACATTCGTGTCTACATGTATGGAGGGCCAACAGTGCCACAATACACCAACTTCTATGGGGTGTCAATCTATGGGGTGTCAACAGTGCCACGTCTCTTCCGGATTAGTGACGGGGGAGGTGATGGGCATTGCTGCAGCTGCTGTTTCCCATCGGCAGCGGGGTTCAGGACTCTGTTTTTACCATGCTAGGTTTGGGATTAAGGCCAAACGCTGTGAGCCGCCATGCAATTTCAGCAAGACGGGAAACGCCAGGACCGGCACCCGATAGTGGCCCTGAGTGCTGGTCGAACAAACAGGCTGCTGTTTATTACGGACACCATCTCTGGCCGGCAGCTGCTGGTGGATTCGGGTGCACAGCGGAGCATCCTACCCGCGTCAGCAGTGGACAAGGCGGCTGGAGGGTTCGGCCCCTCCATGGATGCAGCCAACGGCTCCCCCATCCGTACCTACTGTACGAGGTATGTGGAACTGTGTTTTGGGGGGCGGTATTTCGGCTGGGATTTTGTGATGGCTGAAGTGACTGTTCCGCTCCTGGGGGCTGATTTTTTGTGTGCCTATGGATTATTGGTGGATATAAAGAATCGCAACTTGATGGATGCTATTTCTTTTTGTTCTTACCCGTGTACGGCGGGGAAAGAGAAACTCATCAGCCTGTCAAACATTCTCGCTGCCGGGGACAATTACCAGCGCCTGTTGGCTGAGTTCCCGGATCTCACGACGCCCACCTTCTCCTCAGCTGTGGCCAAGCATGGAGTGGAGCATTACATTCCCACTGCCGGGCCTCCTGTCTACGCCCATGCACGCCGCCTCGACCCAGCCAAGTTCGCCATTGCCAGGGAGGAGTTTGCCAACATGGAGCGCCTGGGTATTGTGCGCCGCTCCAATAGCCCCTGGGCCATCCCCCTGCATATGGTAACGAAGGCTGATGGCGGTTGGCGGCCATGTGGGGATTACAGGCGCCTTAACAATATCACCACACCGGACCGCTACCCTGTCCCACACATCCATGACTTCTCCACCCATTTGGCAGGGGCGGTGGTGTTTTCCAAGGTGGACCTTGTGCGGGGTTACCATCAGGTGCCCGTGCACCCTCAGGACATTCCTAAGACAGCGGTGGTAACGCCTTTCGGGCTTTTTGAGTTTTTGAGGATGCCGTTTGGACTTATGGGCGCAGCACAGACGTTTCAGCGGCTCATGGACGCTGTGCTGCGGGATATGCCCTTCCTTTTTGTTTATTTGGATGACATTCTGGTGGCCAGTACGTCTGTGGCGGAGCACCGTGTCCATCTCAGACAGCTGTTTGAGCGGTTGAGGCAGCATGGTCTTATCATCAACCCAGCCAAGTGTCAGTTTGGGCTGTCGATTATTGACTTCCTCGGGCACCGGGTTACCGGTGAGGGGGCGACCCCCCTCCCCGGTAAGGTGGACGCCATCAGCAGCTTCCCACGGCCACGCACTGTGAAATCGCTGCAAGAGTTCAACGGCATGGTGAACTTTTATAACCGGTTCATTCCACGGGCGGCTTTCATCATGCGTCCCCTATATGAGGCCTTGAGGGGTAAGGACCCCATGAACGCAGTGGACTGGACAGCGGAGAGAGTCCAGGCGTTCCAGGATGCTAAAGCTGCACTGGCTGGGGCTGCAATGTTGGCGCATCCATCGCCAACTGCTCCAGTCGCGCTCACAACAGACGCCTCGGAGTACGCGGTTGGGGCAGTATATGAACAGTGGGTGGGCGGTGCCTGGCAGCCGCTCGCCTTTTTCAGCCGCCAATTGCGTAGTAACGAGAGGAAGTATAGTACTTTCGACAGGGAGCTCCTTGGCCTTTTTCTCGGCATCCGCCACTTCCGTTTCCTGTTGGAGGGACGCCGTTTCACTGCATTTGTGGACCACAAGCCACTGACATTTGCCATGGCCAAGGTTGCCGAGCCGTGGTCGGGGCGCCAGCAGCGGCAACTTTCTGCCATTTCGGAATTTACAACAGACATCCGGCATATGGCTGGTAAGGACAACCTCGTTGCCGACTGCCTCTCTAGGGCAGTGGTACAGACTGTCCACCTGGGTCTCGACTACGTTGCTATGGCTGCAGACCAGGCCGAGGATAAGGGGGTGCAGGCTTATCGGACTGCAGTTGAAAGATGTGGCGTTCGACGACAGAGGCACAGCGCTACTGTGTGATGTCTCCATGGGTCAGGTCCGGCCTATGGTTCCCAGCAGCTGGCGGCGACGGGTGTTCGACGGCGTCCATAGCCTTTCACACCCCGGAGTGAAGGCGTCAACGAGGTTGGTGGGGGCCAAGTTTGTATGGCATGGCCTAAGGAAGGACGTCAGAAGCTGGGCTGCTGCCTGTGTGGCATGCCAGCGCTCGAAAGTGCAACGCCATGTAAAAGCCCCCCTGGCGCCATTCACGGTGCCTGAGAGACGCTTTGATCATGTTAATGTGGATCTGGTGGGCCCTTTACCCCCTTCCCATGGTTTTACTCACCTCCTCACCATGGTGGACAGGACCACCAGGTGGCCGGAAGTTGTTCCACTTTCATCAACAACAACTGCTGATGTGGCCCGAGCATTCATCGGGTCCTGGGTTGCCCGGTTTGGCACGCCATCGGACCTCACCTCAGACCGGGGTGCACAGTTTACGTCTGAGCTGTGGGGTGCGATCGCAGCGGGCCTGGGGGTGAAGCTTCACCGCACGACGGCGTATCACCCGGAGGCTAATGGGATGTGTGAGCGGTTCCATCGCTCTATGAAGGCCGCTCTTCGTGCCAGCCTCACTAACAGCAGCTGGATCGACAGGCTCCCGTGGGTCCTGCTGGGCCTGCGGACGGCCCCCAAGGAAGACCTTCAGTCCTCATCAGCGGAGCTGGTTTACGGCCAGCCATTACGGGTCCCCGGGGATTTCATCCCTAACATCACGACCCCCTGGTCGGCAGCCCACCAACAGGCCGCGTTGCGGGACAGAGCGGGGGTGTTTGCACCTGTTCCCACGTCCCAACATGGCCGGCCGCAGTCTCACATTCCTGCCGGTCTGCAATCAGCGGAGTTCGTTTTCGTCCGCCATGATGCTCACCGTGGGTCCCTACAACCTCCCTATGATGGACCGTTTAAAGTTCTGGAGGCTGGGGAGAAATATGTTGTGCTGGACATGGGGGGTAAAGCAGAGCATGTGTCTGTGGACCGGGTAAAACCAGCTCACCTGGACTTCGACCGGCCTGTGCAACTGGCCCTGCCCCCGCGGCGGGGGCGTCCCCCTTCCCAGTTCCGGCCCTCACCCCCACCTCGGCCACTGGCCCGACCTCCACGCCAGCGTGGGGGTAGTGGGGTTCCCCCGGTGGTCCCTGCTCCCGTGTCGCGGAGTCGTTACGGCCGGGCCATCCGCCCTCCACGACGATGAGATATATGTATTTTTTGTTTTGGGTGATGATGAATTCTGGGGGGGCGTGTGTAGAGGATCGAATTCACAATGATGGACAGTGCCCTTTAACACTGGGTTGTGGGAGGTGGTTATATATAGGAGGAGTTGTACCTGGTGGAGGGTGGTGTGTGTGTGTGGAATAAACGGCTCAGGTATAGCCAAGCTAAGCTCTGTGTCCTGCGCCTCTAAAGCAGAATAAAGAGGAGGTGTACTTTGGAGAAGAAGTGAATTAAACACTTTTCACAAAAAAAGTGTTTAAACACAGGGCAAAAAAAAAATGCGGAAGTGTACTTTGAATGCGAAGTGTACTTTGAGGAACTACTGAATTAAATTTTTTTTTTTTTTTTAAGGCATATGGGTGATCCTACCCAACTACTGACATAACCTGCATTGTGTATTGACCAGGAGTACAGACAATAAGGGTATTTGTGATAGAAGGCTACAATGTCGTACCTGTCTAGTGTCTCCAGTTTTCTGCTCTCAACCATGTTGTGAGATCTGGGTGACCTTTTGAAAATCAGGTAAAAGATAATCAATTAAATCAAAAGAAAACCATTTAAATCAAGAAGATGTACTACATTTTAGGGGCTATTAAATATTAGACTAACTTATTCAGCATTTGAGTAAAAATCAAAAGTAAAAATCAATTTATCTATCTCATACCTTTGTTTTGGTCTTCATCCGTTTCCTGAACACTCTTTTTGGAGCCAGCATTCTTTGGGGAGGGTGGAAGTATTTAGTCCTCTTACGAGCTGGACTACCAGTCCGTTTGCCCCACTGTTCCTCAGAGTGCTCCAGCTGCTCTGCTTTCCTTTTGAGTGGTCTGAGTAACAGCTCCTGACTATGACCGTACTGTAAGACATGTTCTTTGTAGCGTCCACACAGAGATGTATGCAGCTTTCGAATGAAAGTGCCAGGCCTGAGGAAGCGTTCCTTGCGGATAATCTGGTTCATAGTGATAGAGAACCAGTTCTCCACGTGGCAATTTGTTTCCCTTGTTTTGATGTACAATGTTTTTGGTTTGCCTGGATCCGCATCACTAGCATATCTTGCAAGATCCCCCAACAAAAGGCCTGACTAGAGTGGGAAGATCCCCATGTAATCCTGCAGCAGCACATTGAGGATCTCAGGGCAGTAGTAGGGATTTTCCTCTGTGTTATCATTCAGATTGTGTTCATCTGATGGATCATTTTGCAGGACATCTTTGAAGAAATGGCGAAAGGGTGAGTTGGCGAGAACAGCCCTAGCTCTGTTTGGTGGCTCAGGTTGTGTTGGTGTTTTGGACTGAGTGCTGTAGTCATCGTGATTGCTCTTGTTGTTGATGCACGTTTGGATGACCTCCAGGCTCTTTGACACATCCGGAGTACAGAGCCAAATTCCTTCAGGCCTTTATCACTGGTCTTCCTTGAGAAAGAAACTGAAATGGCCTTCAGGATATGTGCACAGGTGTAGCACAGTGAAGGACTTCAGCTCTTTTTTGGTAAAGGAGCATTGAAGGACTTTGACAACCATCTCAAGGTATCCTGCATTAAGGCCCAACTGTAGTCCGTTTCCACTTGGCTGACGTTGTTGACAGTGATCCGTCTGACTTTCATCAAAAACATCATCAACCAGAAGGACAGATTGGACACAGTCTCGTCATTGGTATACAAGCCTTGCTTGACATGTGGTCAGTACCATTGAGATATATTTGAATGGAGAAAGCATGCCTATCTCCTCCCTGTATGGTCTATTGAAGCCAAAATCTTCTCAGATCAGAGAAACAGAAGCCGCTTTTACACACAGATCGCGCAAAATTGCAGTTCTGTCACGACAGACAGAAGAACCCAAGAGACACGGACACAAGTTGATGCCAAAACTGAGATTGTCTTTTAATAAGGTTTTCAAAAGCCAAAAGGTAGGCACGAAGGCCAAAAGTTTAACGTCAATGGTGTGCGTAACAACGCAACAGGGGTGTCCTGACGAGGCGTGAGTAAGTAGAGCAACAGGTTCCCATGAGGCACAGGTGGGCAGCAGACAGATGGTAGACAGGCACGTCCAGGCAGACTGGTGGAGAGAGAGAGAGAGCGAATCAGCAAAAGTCGAAAAACAGAAAAAGCTTCCAAAATAACAAAGAACCGAACTGACCTAAGTTAGTGGCGAGATGGCCGCACACTAACAGACAATACCCGAGCAACGAACAGGAGTCCCAGCCCAGTATATATAGGTGCCTGATTGTGGGCGGAACTGCTTGATTGCTCATGCCACACACCTGGTCTCTCAGGAACCCAGCCTAATCACACCACACACAGGGCAAACAAGGAACAGATTAGACAGCACTCATGACAGTACCCCTCCCTCTACGGGCGCCTCCAGGCGCCCCCACAGGTCGACCAGGGAACTGTAGACGGAAATCCCGAATGAGTCCAGCGTCACATATGTGGCGTCGAGGAACCCAGCATCGTTCCTCTGGACCATACCCCTCCCAGTCCACCAAGTATTGTAGTCCACGACCCCGACGACGAACATCAAGGAGGCGGCGAACCGTATACACAGGCCCACCATCCAGCATCCTAGGAGGAGGGGGGGGTGGGACGGGTGTGGACAGAGTGCTAGAGGCAACAGGTTTGATATGTGATACATGAAAAGATGGATGCACACGGAGGGTCCGGGGAAGCTTCAAACGTACCACGGCGGGGTTAATAATCTTCTCGATGACAAAGGGCCCAATGAACTTGGGAGAGAGCTTACGTGACTCAGTTCGCAGGGGCAGATTCGCCGTAGAGAGCCAAACCTTCTGTCCGGTGCGGTATGCCGGGGCCGGGGTGCGACGTCGGTCAGCCTGCTCTCGGTAGCGATTTGACGTTCTCAACAGAGAAGCACGGGCAGTCCTCCAGGTTCTTCGACAGCGGCGAATGTGCGCCTGCACCGACGGGACAGCAATGTCTCCCTCCTGTGCGGGGAACAATGGAGGCTGATAGCCTAAAGAACATTGGAAAAGCGACATACCCGTGGCTGTGCTGACCGCAGAGTTATGAGCATATTCTGCCCATACTAGTTGTGATGCCCAGGTAGAATGTTGTGAAGAGGCCAAACACCGCAAGGTCGTCTCCAATTCCTGGTTCCAACGTTCCACCTGGCCATTGGTCTGGGGATGAAATCCAGAAGACAAACTGACAGTAGTCCCCAGAGCGGTACAAAAAGCCTGCCATACCTTGGATGTGAACTGAGGTCCACGGTCTGAGACTATGTCTGCTGGGATGCCATGTAACCGGAACACATGCCGCACAAGGAGGTCCCCGGTCTCTTTGGCAGAAGGAAGCTTGGGAAGAGCAACACAGTGAGCAGTCTTTGAAAAACGGTCAATGATGGTGAGAATGACTGTATTACCTTCAGATGGTGGAAGACCAGTAACAAAATCCAGTGCTATATGGGACCAGGGACGCCGGGGTACAGGCAGGGGGCGTAGAAGTCCAGAACTCGGTCTGTTAGATGATTTGTTCTGTGCGCATACTGGGCAGGCTGCTACGAAGCTGCGAGCATCCAACTCCAATGTGGGCCACCAAAAATGACGTCTCAGGATCTCCACGGTGCGATTCTGACCCGGGTGGCTGCTGACACGGGAAGCATGGGACCACTGGAGAACCGTGGAACGCACAGCATCGGGAACAAACAGACGATCCGGAGGACCTGTACCAGGGTCAGGTTGTATGCGTTGAGCCTCCAGGATGGCGGACTCAACTGCCCAAGTCAGTGTAGCTATGACGCAGGAGGAGGGCAAGATGGTCTCTATTGGTGCTTTCTCCTCTTCTGCAGCATACAGGCGGGACAGAGCGTCGGCCTTGGTGTTCTTGGACCCAGGTCGATACGTCAAGGTGAACTGAAACCGGTTAAAAAAAAGTGCCCACCTGGCTTGACGAGAATTTAGACGTCTGGCGGTCTTGAGGTACGCCAAGTTCTTATGGTCCGTCCACACCACAAATGGTTGTTCCGCGCCCTCCAGCCAGTGCCGCCATTCCTCCAGAGCCATAACCACTGCCAGCAGTTCTCGGTTTCCCACATCATAGTTTCTCTCATGTGGTTCTAGTTTGTGAGAAAAAAAAGCACAGGGATGGAGCTTCTGGTCAGTAGCTGACCGCTGTGACAGAACTGCTCCAATACCTACGTCAGAAGCGTCCACCTCCACAACAAACGGACGAGAGTCATCAGGTTGGATCAGGACAGGAGCAGAGGTAAAGCGTGCCTTACGGTCTCTGAAGGCAGCAGCCGCTTCAGGAGACCACTGGAACGGGGAAGCAGTGGAAGTTAGAGCAGTCAGAGGAGCAGAAAAGTGACTGTAGTTACCTACGAAGCGCCGATAGAAATTGGCGAAGCCCAGAAACCTTTGCAGTTGTTTGCGTGTAGTAGGTTCGGGCCAATCTGCCACAGCACACACTTTAGCAGGATCCATGCGCAGCTCCCCCTCGGCGATGACGAACCCCAGGTACGTGGTGGATGGCACGTGAAACTCACACTTCTCTGCCTTCACGAACAGTTGGTTCTCCAAGAGTCTCTGTAATACCTGGCGGACATGCTGGACATGGTCATGAAGGTTCTTAGAGAAAATCAGAATGTCATCTAAATAAACAAACACAAATTTGTTTAACATGTCCCTCAAAACATCATTAACCATAGCTTGGAACACAGCCGGGGCATTGGTGAGCCCGAAAGGCATTACCAGATATTCAAAATGGCCGCTGGGAGTGTTGAATGCCGTCTTCCACTCATCTCCTTCATGGATACGCACCAGATGGTAGGCGTTGCGTAGATCCAACTTAGTGAAGATAGTAGCCCCATGTAGTGGTTCCCCAGCCGAGCTGATGAGGGGAAGAGGATACCGGTTCTTGATGGTGATATCATTCAACCCCCTGAAGTCAATGCAGGGCCGTAGGCCACCATCCTTCTTAGCTACAAAGAAAAAACCTGCTCCCACTGGTGACGAAGAAGGACGGATCAACCCAGCCGCTAGTGATGTCTGGATGTATTCCTCCATAGCCACACGTTCAGGACGGGAGAGGTTATACAACCGACTACCAGGCAAAGTAGCGTCAGGCTTAAGTCTTACGGCACAGTCATATGGTCGATGAGGTGGAAGAGAGAGAGCTCGATGCTTGCTGAAAACCTCCCCCAGGTTATGATACACAGCAGGTACTAACGTTAGGTCCGGTGGAGGAGAAGGAGAGGGCAAACAAACAGCATCAGAGACCAAAGCAGATTTTAGACAATTTGCATGACAAAAAGAGCTCCAACTCCTTATAATACCTGCTCCCCAGTCAATGTGAGGGTTATGTTTCAATAACCAGGGAAGGCCCAGAAGCAACCGGGTGCCAGAAAGCTCTCCTACCAGAAAACTGATCATCTCCTGATGATTACCAGACAGGTGGAGGGCCACAGGCACAGTCTTCTTAGTTACAGTAAATAACAGTTCTCCATTAACAGCATTCACCTCTGTAGGAGTCTCTACATCAACAAGGGTGAGGTTAAGCAGTTCTACCACAGAAAAATCCATAAAACTTTAACCCGCCCCAGAGTCAATATAAGCAGGAAAAGAATGAATTTTACCTTTCCAAATTATAGAAGTTTGTAGCTGTGGTAGTGGAGAAGAGGAGTGACAAGAGGTCTGGCCCATCTGTAACCTCCCTTTTACAGAGGAGCCTGGTCGTTTCCCGGACGCATTGCACAATCATTTATATAATGCCCTGATCTTCCGCAGTAAAAACAGGAATTATCGCGTCTCCGATTTGCAATGCGCAGCTTTCCCATTTGCATGGGCTCAGACTCGGGCATCTCCGGAAGCTGTCGGGCATCTCCGGAGGTTCTCGGAGCACGAGACGGAAATGAAAAAATAGCCGACTCCCGTGTAAGAGAACGGCGAGGGGAAAAAGTGGAGCGGCCGCTTGATCTCTCCCTCCGACGTTCACGGAGCCTGTTATCCAGACGAATGGACAGAGTAATGAGGGAATTCAAATCATCTGTCCCCTCTCGAGCCGCCAACTCATCTTTCAGGGACTCGTTAAGACCGCATATGAATACCTGTTGGAGTGGCTCGTCATTCCACTCGCTCTCCGCCGCGAGGGAGCGAAATTCAATTGCCTATTCTGCCACGCTACGGAACCCCTGGCGAAGCGACATGAGTCGTTTGGAGGCCTCGTTTCCCTTAACGGGATGATCAAAAACGCTCCTCATGCTGTCGGTGAAGGCATTGTACGAGCGACAATCACGGAGTTGATTCTCCCACACAGGCCGGGCCCAGTCCAGCGCCCTCCCCTTTAGGCTGCCGATAAGGAAGGCTATGCGGGAACGATCCGTAAGATACGCCCTGGGTTGAAGCTCGAACACCAATGCACACTGGAGGAGAAAGGAGCCACAGGTGCCGAGGTCTCCGCCATAACGCTCCGGCATCGGCGCACGGGTCTCATGGTGATTCCCAGGTAAGCCACTTTCATTTTGCACACCGTTAGTTTCCCAGTTCTCTTGGTCCTGATGGGTAGCCGCACTACTAGGAGCAGGCATTTCACTCCGTAAACGAGTCAAACTCACGTTTAATTCTCTCATACCGTCTAGGACCTCTCTTAGTGCCTGGTCGTGCTGCCCGATCAGTGCCCCCTGGTTGGTAAGAGCTTGGCGAAGTGTCTCCGCATCTGCTGGGTTCATTGTTGTGGCTCGGGTATTCTGTCACGACAGACAGAAGAACCCAAGAGACACGGACACAAGTTGATGCCAAAACTGAGATTGTCTTTTAATAAGGTTTTCAAAAGCCAAAAGGTAGGCACGAAGGCCAAAAGTTTAACGTCAATGGTGTGCGTAACAACGCAACAGGGGTGTCCTGACGAGGCGTGAGTAAGTAGAGCAACAGGTTCCCATGAGGCACAGGCGGGCAGCAGACAGATGGTAGACAGGCACGTCCAGGCAGACTGGTGGAGAGAGAGAGAGAGCGAATCAGCAAAAGTCGAAAAACAGAAAAAGCTTCCAAAATAACAAAGAACCGAACTGACCTAAGTTAGTGGCGAGATGGCCGCACACTAACAGACAATACCCGAGCAACGAACAGGAGTCCCAGCCCAGTATATATAGGTGCCTGATTGTGGGCGGAACTGCTTGATTGCTCATGCCACACACCTGGTCTCTCAGGAACCCAGCCTAATCACACCACACACAGGGCAAACAAGGAACAGATTAGACAGCACTCATGACAAGTTCAGAAGGCCCGCAAAGCCGGCAGCCTCGCCACAGAAATTGCTTTCACAGACAGCCACATTCCCGTCCTGCGGTGTGCTTTCAGGTGACAGCCACCGCTCCCAGGTTGAAATGGGGCGTGAACCATTAGCGAGAAGGGCATGACGTAAACATAAAGCATCGGCGCATAGTGTGACGTGTAACATACGCGCCGGGCAGCTTCAAAACAAACAACATGGCGATCGACACGAATGCTCTGGTTTTAGTAGCTGTTTTGCAAAAGCAAGCGAAGTTAATAACATTCCTATTCCACATGGTGTACAGAATGGTGGCTACCTGGAGGCAAAGGGAAGCCACGTTAGAGGAGAACCAGAAAAGAAGCTGGGAGCTTTCCGAGAAAGGAAGGCGCGCGAGGCTTAAACTCCGCAAGCGGAGACGTGCAATTCTTCTGGCACAATGTGGGCTGATCACAGAAAGAAGAATGTGGAGAAGAGAGAGACCCCACAGGCCCGTGTTCGGGGCTAATGTCCTCAACCATTTCGATGAAGATGAGTGGCGGGATCATTTTCGTATGTCGCGAGACACTTTTGGCTTTATTTTGGAACTCATTGAGCCACACCTGAGGCGCAGGACAACAAACTGGCGACAGGCTCTGGAACCTCGGCTTCGACTTGCCGTTGCTTTGTGGTGGTATGCTACCCCATGTGAATATCCATCCATTAGTTGCCTTTTTGGCATTGGTGTCTCCACTGTGTGTGTGTTGGTACGCCAAGCTACCAGAGCATTGAAGACTGTACTCTTTAAATGGTTTATTGACCTGCCGAGTGGTGCTCATCTTCAGGACAAAAAAGTGGAAAAACGAGCACACTCGGAGAGTCAAACAGAAGGGTCCGGTGCAAGACACAAGCACAATGTCAAAACGCAGAACAAGCCAGCACACGAGATGTCCTTTTTTTTTATCGTTTTTTATTTACCTCAGTCCGGGGTAGTGGGTACAGCACAAACAAGTTTCAGCCCTAGGCCTTCATCAGTGTAGTACACCACAAGGCGGAAATAACGTTTAAGTAGCCTCAAACCGGAAATACAATCACAAGGTCAAAGGACACAAACAGTCAATACCGGTAAATATATACCATAAACAGATGGGGTGCAATATAGAAAAATAGCAATATAGACACTTAGAAAATAGTAAATAACAAACCTTAATATTCACAACGCAATGGTGTTTGAGATACAACGAGGTGCATACCACACCAAGGTCAGAAAACACACCAGGAATAAATAGAAAACAATTCAAAGCTATCAAAAAGACGATATTCAATAAATTAAAAAGACCGTGGGCATTCAATCACAAATTACAGAAAACATCCTAGTAGCAGTTCTTCATTCAGACCTCTAGGGTGTTCTGTTTGAAGGGATCCAAAAGGCTTCCCTTTGCAATAGAGCTCGATCCCTGTCTCCACCTCTCTTAACCCTAGAACACTAACGTGATTTAAAGTCACACCATCACTAACGTCGGGTGTATTTCACCCGATGCAATATACCCCATAAAACATACTTCTCATCAAAATATCTTAAAGTACAACAATACATGGCAAATTGAGGTACTCTTCTTTTGTTTTTAAATGTGAAATATCACAAAAAACACAAAAAAGTTTATTATGGGGGACACTATAAAAAATATGTCAAATTCGGGAAAAATGAGGTAATCGTTATAAAAAAATCCCCACCCCCAAAAAAACAGGAGCTCCCAACTTCTCCTTCGGTCCACCCATTCATGGGACTTGTGTGGTGAAAAAAAAAAAAAAGTCACCACAATACCATTGTAACTAACCCGAAGATATTTTACCCTCTATCACTAACGTCGGGTGAAAATCACCCGAACACGTAGCCGGTAGAAAAAACCATGAATGGGAGCAGGGAAACAAACCTACATCCAATGACGTCAGTGAGCATCCTGAAGGTACCTAAGGACCCGCCCACCTCAGACAGCAGCAAGACAATGAAAATCATGTGAATTCAATTGTCCGGGTGAAAATCACCCGACGTTAGTGTTCTAGGGTTAAGAGGATCGACAACTTCGATACCTTGGAACCTAAGGGAACACACATCATGACCAGCTGCATCAAAATGCCTCGCAACAGAGGATTTGACATCCTCATTCCTGATATTACTCTTATGCTCCGTTATACGGGTCTTAATTTCTCTGGTCGTCTTATCTATGTAAAACAGGCCACAAGGGGAGGAGGAGGCTTAGAAAAAATGTGTCCCACTTGGGGGTCGCTCCGTAGGATGTGCCAGTGGTCAAGAATACATTTTTTAATGTCCTGAGAAACAGGAGAGAACGTAGTAGCACGCACAATATTAAAATCACGGTCTGTGGAGGTTTTGGAGACCAGCAACTCCTCTCTTTTTAACCTTCTGACCTTCTGGAGGCTACTGTGCAGGTCCTTCTGGTCAAAACCTTTGGCTCTAAATCTCATGCAGAGATCGTGAGCCTGCTGCTCAAACATGTCATCTGAGTTACAGATCCTTCTGACTCTGAGTAGTTGACTATAAGGTAAACCCCTCTTGAGAGTGGGGGGGTGATAACTGGCAAAATCTAAAAAACTTTCTGTCAGTTTTTTTTCTATACACTTGTGTCATTAGGTGTTCAGATTTGGTGACCAAAACGTCCAGAAATGAGACTGACTCACGACTATGTTCTAGTGAAAATTTAATGGATGGTAGTCTAGAATCAATATAGAGTTTAAATTCTTCTAATTGTGAGGGTGTACCTGAGAATATGAAAAAAATGTCATCAATATACCGGAACCAGCATTGTAACAATGTACTGAAAGGGTTGTTTTGGTACACAAAATCCTCTTCAAATTTACCCATAAATAAATTAGCGTAGTTGGGGGAGCAGGAACTACCCATGGAGACCCCCTGACATTGAAGGTAATACGCATTTTCAAATTTGAAATAGTTACAGTCAAGGACACGTCTAGACAGGTCTACCAGAAAGTCGGTGGGAGGTGTGAGCGTTTCTCTCTTATTCAGAAAATGTGACAGGGCCTGTAAGCCCTCAAAATGGGGAACATTAGTAAAACTATTGACATCCATAGTGCATAGAAACATTTGATCGTCAGTGAGCTGTACTGTATCCAGTTTATTCAAAAAGTCAGTTGTGTCTTTTAAGAACGAAGGAAGCGAGGACACCATCGGTTTGATGTGTCGGTCGAGGTACTGAGACATCGGTTCAGTCAGAGACTGTGTCCCTGCCACAATAGGACGACCAGGGACTGGCTGTATACAGCTCTTGTGAATCTTAGGCAGAGTGTAAAAAACAGGGCAATTTGAACTCATTCTGGGAAATCAATGACTCCGACAAGGCTGTGCTAAGAAAAAGCTCAATTTCTTGATAAAACCGAAGTGTGGGGTCACTCGCTAAGGGAGTGTAAAAAACACTGTTACCCAGCTGTCTCAAGATTTCTGTTCTATACGCTTCTTTATCTTGAATCACAATAGCACCCCCCTGGTCAGCATTTCTTATACCAATAGTACGATCAGAAGAAAGTGTAGCCAACGCTTTTCTTTCGTTCAGTTCCATGTTGGAAAAGAGTTTATTTTGATTGTTCATCAGTACCTTCGATGTCACTTCTTGTTCAATCAGCCTGCAGAAAGTATAGCAACCGAGGGGTTCAGGGCAGGAGGGACAAAAGTACTCTTGGCCCTTAGGCCTCTATCAGGCGTGGGAGTGGGTGCGGCAGCAGTCTGTGGGGGATTCAAAAGTGGTAATGAGTGAGGAGCACCTTTATCAAAAAAAGCACAGAGTTTCACATTTCTCAGAAACTTAAACATTTCTATCCTTGTTTTAAAAGGATCAGCTTTAGTGGAAGGAACGAAAGATAAACCTTTTGAGAGGACCGACGTTTCTTGTGGAGACAGGGGTCTGCTGGACAAGTTGATCACGTTTTCCTCCATTGTCGGCTCCCTCTCCCTCTGTCGCCGCCGCTTCCCTCCCCTCCGGGTTGGGCGGCGTTGGTGTTGCCCCTCAGATCGTACCTGGCCCCTGGCCTAAAAAAGGCCATTGTCTGGAGCCCTTCCTCGAATCGCCGCTGCCAGAATCCTCCGTGGAGAGCCCACCCGAGGCCGCAAGCCCATCCTCCCGTCTGCGTCGGTAATGGCGAAAACTCGAGCCGTCAGATGATAACCAGGGATAGAGGCAGTTGTTCTTGTAGTCTAGTGTGTCTCTGCGGTACTTGTTGAGTTTCACTTCAACTTCAAGGATCTGCTTCTCGTGAGTGTCTCTCAGAGTTAAACAAGCTGTCTCGATCACTTTGAACTGCTCAGCGTCAAGCTTGTTAGTCATCTCTTTCTTCAGATCAGTGATCTCAGTCTTAATTTTTGAGACCTCGGCGTCAGCGCGTTTGATAACGAGCAACATGAGGTCAAACGAACACTTATTGAGGATCTCGCACCACTGCTGACAAAACTCACTGTTCTCTCTTCCGAGAGCCGGTTCTTTTTTGATCCGAAGCCCTCTCGGGATGTGTTTATTACGCCAGTAATGTGACAGTGTGGAGCCATGGAGTTGGGATCGAGTCTCTTTTTTTAATAGATATTCCAAGTGACGAGACAGTGAAGCCGCCATGTCCGGCACTGGATCCGTGGAAGACAAAGCAGAGGACACACTAGGAAAAAGGCTTAAAATACTATCGGAGTCTGAATCCGAAAAAGCCAGCGTCGTGGCTCTAATATCCGTGAGACCGTCTAAAGCCTGGTAAGACGCCATCACAGACTGAGGTAAGCGGAGGTGCGTCGCTCAAAAAGTTAATTCAAAAAAGTGGAAAAACGAGCACACTCGGAGAGTCAAACACAAGGGTCCGGTGCAAGGAGACAATTGACGCATTTGCCAACCAGGGCCAGGGGTACCCAAAGTGTGCTGGCGCCATCGATGGCACACATATTCCCATCATCGCCCCCCATGTCGACGCACCAGCCTACTACAATCGGAAGGGGTGGCACTCCATTGTCCTACAAGCTGTTGTTGACCACAAATGCTGGTAAGGATCAGGGTCTGTGGTACATTTTTGTTAATCGGCCTTGCCAACATTGTACATAGCCACATTTAAACACTGTTTATGTCTTGTATTAAGTTGTATATATATTCTTACTTATTGTGTTGTCTGTGTATCTTATGTAGCTTGTCCACCAACTACACCAAGCCAGTTTCTGATTCTGATTAATGACCCATCTTTTTTTGTTGCTCCAGCTTTACAGATGTGTATGTGGGTTGGCCTGGACGCACACACGATGCTCGGGTTTTTGCCAACTCGCCCATTTACAGAAAGGCTGAAGAGCAAGGCGGGTACCTCTTCCCACGTGAAGTAAGTACATACAGTATGATCTGCAAATGTTATCTGATTGGTGTGCCTGTGTGTTTACTGCATTTATAACTAATATCTATGTTTAGATAAATCCACCATTTCTATTCAAAATTGTTTTATGTCACAGGGGCACACTTTTAGAATCAATCTTCTTTTACTGCTTGTCCTCCCTTACAACATCCATAAACCTTCTATTTGGCCTTCCTTTTTTACTCTTCCTACACTGCACATATCCAACCCATCTCAATCTGGCCTCTCCCCTTGCCAACTGTCCAACACACGCTGTCCACCCCACACATAAACACATACTTATACATCTGCATTACTCTCTCCACAGAACTCCATCGCTGTGAACAGAGTGGAAATCCCTGTACATCTGATTGGAGAACCAGCGTACCCCATCCGGAAGTGGCTGATGAAGGGGTTCACCATCCACCATGTACTCGATGAGCAGCAGAGAACCTTCAACTTCAAACTCAGCTCGGCAAGGATGGTTGTGGAAAATGCCTTTGGCCGTCTCAAAGGTCGCTGGAGGTGCCTGGCAAAGCGAAATGACATTGCTACTGCATTTATGTCTGATGTTGTTGTAGCCTGTTGTATTCTACACAACATATGTGAAATCAACAAGGAACACTTCTTGCCAGAGTGGAACACTGAGCAACCTGACTTCCCAGCGCCTGACAGAGATGCTTATCATGCTGCACATGCACAGGGTCACAAGCTATCCATGAAGCCATTATGTCCATTCTGCAGGCTATTTACACACTGTAGATGTCAAATTTCCTTTTTTCCACTTTAGTATATGCTTTAGTATGTAAATACATATTGATACATTTGTTTTTTCTATTTTTTGTCAAGTGACATTTTTCAAGATGTTGGCTTTCTTATTATATCTAACAGCCAATGTCATTGTTATGGCAACTTGTATGACTCCTGTCTCCTGAGTGTGAGGTGGCTATTTGCTGTGAATAAAACTTGACTTTTGAACTTAATTTGGTGATCCTTTCTTGATGATGAAACAACTGTAAAAAAAGACGGTGGATTTAAAGAAAACATTTGGTAACACTTTATAATAACATTCACTTCTAAGTCATTTATAAGCCTTTAGTTAATGATGAACTAATCACTTACAAAACATGAATATACATATGTAGATGATTAATAAATGGTATGTTAACATATACAAATGTGTTGTAAGTCTATAAACCTGTTGTAAATGAAGTGTTCCTCACCTGTTGTAAATGATGTGTAAATAATTTACAATTCATTTACAAGGCTTTCTGCATCCCCTAATCTAAAGTGTAAACCATTCATGACACATAATTGTGTTACATACAAGGGAGTATAGCTCTGTCAAAATTGAAGCCAATGCGGAAGTGTCCTCTTTGCCTGCAGGGGGCGACCCCATTGGTTTGTGGACTTCTGTTTTGAAGCCTCAAGTATGGCTTCAGTAAACACTTACCTAGTGCGTTTATGGTCTCAGAATCAGAATCAGAATCAGAATCAGAAAGACTTTAATGATCCCCGGGGGGAAATTGGGACAAGTTACAGTAGCTCGCTCACAGAACACACATAGCATAAATAAAATAAAAATAAAAATAAACCGTAGTAATGCAATATTAAGCAATAAGCAGAAAAACACAACATAGCATAGAATAACTAGTAATGCGATAGAAGCAAAAGCACAAAATAAGTAGAGTGTCTAAGTAGCAAAATACCAATACGTAGAGTAAGTATAGTATACATTCCGTGTCAATTAACATTATTGCCTGTGACATATTGCACATATTGCACGTGATTTATATTCAGTCGGCTTGCCCTATACGTTACACGTGGCTCAGCCAGGCACAGTTAACCTATCGGCTGGCTCAGTCTCAGGGAGACTGAGCGTCTCCGAGGTGCTCTTTTAAGAGAGGCATTAAATAGACCAATGGCCACAGGCAGGAATGATTTCCTGTGCCTCTCCGTCTTGCATCTAGGTGGAATCAGTCTCTCACTGAACGTGCTCCTGTGTTTGACTAGCACGTCATGGAGTGGGTGCGAGTCATTGTTCATGATGGAGCGTAGCCTGGACAACGTTCTCTTCTCTGACACCGCAGTCAGAGAGCCCAGATCCAGCCCCACAATGTCCCTGGCCTTACGGATCAGTTTGTTGAGTCTGTTGGCATCTGCTGCCTTCAGCCTGCTGCCCCAGCACACAATAGCATACAGGAAGGCACTAGCCACTACCGACTCGTAGAACATCCTCAGCATGGTCCGGCAGACGTTGAAGGACCTCAGCCGTCTCAGGAAGTAGAGACGGCTTTGCCCCTTCTTGTAGAGTGCATCAGAGTTCTTAGCCCAGTCTAGTTTATTGTCAATGTACACTCCAAGGTACTTGTAATCCTCAACTATGTCAACACTGACCCCGTGGATTGAGACAGGGGTCACCGGAGCCTTGGCCCTCCTCAGGTCCACCACCAGCTCCTTTGTCTTTGACACGTTGAGCTGCAGGTGGTTCAGCTCACACCAAGTGACAAAGTTGGCCACCACATCCCGATACTCATCATCGTCCCCATCTTTGATACATCCCACTATCGCAGAGTCATCAGAGAACTTCTGAAGGTGGCACGACTCTGTCTGGTAGGTGAAGTCCGTGGTGTAGATGGTGAAGAAGAAGGGAGAGAAGACCGTCCCCTGTGGTGCTCCCGTATTGCTGACCACTCTGTCTGACACACAGTTCTTCAGGCGCACATACTGTGGTCTGCCAGACAGGTAGTCCACAATCCAGGCCACCAGGGGGGCATCCACTCGCATCGCTGTCAGCTTCTCACCCAGTAGAGCCGGCCTGATGGTGTTGAAAGCACTGGAGAAGTCAAAGAACATGACTCTCACAGTGCTGGCCGGGTTGTCAAGGTGGGCGTAGGCGCGGTTGGTCAGGTAGATGACCGCATCCTCCACTCCCAGTCGGGGCTGGTAGGCGAACTGGAGGGGGTCAAGGGAAGGTTTGACCATAGGCCTGAGCTGCTCCAGGACGAGTTATATCGCTATATTCAGACTATGTTTTGGGGCGTGATTGACAGGTCGCTTGTCCACTGATCACACAGCTCGCCAATCACGGACCAATAGCAGGCCATGCTCTGTGGGAAACCCCTGGAAATGTGTCGAGATCCAAGATGTCAATGGCCAAAATGCCATACGTGAGGCATCAAAAAACAGAAGTCCACAGACCAATGGGTCACCCCCCTGCAGAGGTGGAGACAGGGATCAAGCTCTATTGCAAAGGGAAGGCTTTTGGATCCACACCCTTCAAACAGAACACCCTAGAGGTCTGAATGAAGAACTGCTACTAGGATGTTTTCTGTCATTCGTGATTTAATGTCCACAGTCTTTTTAATTTATTGACTATCGTCTTTTTGATAGCTTATAATTGTTTTCTATTTATTCTTGGTGTGTTCTCTGACCTTGGTGCGGTTTGCACCTCGTTGTATCTCAAACACCATTGTGTTGTGAATATTAAGGTTTTGTGGCGTACCACAGCAGAGACAATGGGGAAAGACATTCACCTGATGGTAGGGGCCCCTTTAACAGGGGCGGGGGGTTCAGGTAGGTGGCACGATGGTTTGGGGAGTAGCCTACAAAGCAACATGTTAGCAGCCCACTTTTACCTGTATGATCGCAGTTGAAGTGTGAGAAAATAAATCCAGTCGGATACAACCTTGGTTTTGAGTCCTTCTCCCGCACTTCCACATTGGTGACCCTGGACGGTGCTCCGATTGAGCAACGTTATTGATTGAACGATGCCGAAGAAAAATAAGCCCAGGAAGGGATTCAGCCATGGGCCTTACGTAAGCGGCGATTAGGACGCCTCCGACAGCCCGGGCAGCAGTGCCGGGTTGGCCGCTAATGTTGGCACGGGCTCCGTGAAACTTCCACCGTTCTGGCATGCCAGTCCGCGCTCGTGGTTTCGCCACATTGAGGCGCAGTTTGGACTAAAGCGGATTGTGGATGACACCACAAGGTACTATTACGTGGTGGCCGCGTTGGACAATTCGGTAACCGGCCGAGTGTTGGAGCTTGACGAGGCAGAGCGGATTCTGTCTCTGAATGGACTTGGCGACAGCAAGCCGTCTGAGTTAATGGATAAGATTTTGGCCACGCTGGGCTCGTCGGATCCGGCTTTCCTGCTCACGCATATATTCCTGCGGCAGCTGCCAAGCTCTGTGCGTGCTGTCCTGGCAGGGTCCCCGCTTTCTGCCTCCAGGGACTACCGTGCGTTGGCGGCCGAGGTGGACAGGATTTTCCTCGCCACTCGTCAGCTGCACGTGCACGTGCTGCATCCCGCGCCAGTCTGGACGGCGCCACCGGAGGACGCGGCGTACGCAGTGGCGGCAGCAGGCGGCCACCGCAGGGAGGACGACGGGCTGTGTTATTTCCACAGGAGGTTTGGAGCTAAGGCAAAGCAGTGCCGGCCGCCCTGCAAGTTTGGCGCCCAGGGAAACGGGAGAGCCAGCATTCAGCAGCAGCGATGAGCATTGGTGAGGCTGGCTGGCAAGCCTCAGAGACACTGTTTCAGGCAGGCGATTGCTGGTGGACTCTGGCGCTCAGCATAGTATTTTGCCCGCGTCTGCAATGGAGGACATGGCTGGGGTGGCAGGCCCCGCCCTGGTCGCTGCAAATGGCACGCCCATACGTACTTTTGGCACAAGGTATGTGGAGGTGTGTTTTGCCAGTCGCCGTTTTGGCTGGGATTTTGTCAGGGCGAGGGTGTCGCTACCCCTGCTCGGTGCGGACTTTCTGTGTGCATTCGGATTATTAGTGGACGTTAAGAACCGCCGCCTGATTGACGCCACTTCATTCTGTTCCTACCCGTGTTCACGGGGCGACGTGGGGACGATCGGGCTGTCCAATGTGCTCGCCACCGGTGACGAGTACCAGCGCCTCCTCAGTGAGTTCCCAGTTCTCACCACCCCCACTTTCTCAGCGGTGGTGGCTAAGGATGGAGTCGAACATTACATCACCACCACTGGCCCCCCGGTCTACGCGCGTGCGCGCCGCCTGGATCCAGCCAAGCTCGCCATCGCCAGGGAGGAGTTTGCAGCTATGGAGCGCCTGGGGATCGTTCGTCGCTCCGACAGCCCGTGGGCCGCTGCATATGGTGACGAAGGCCGATGGCGGGTGGCGCCCGTGCGGGGACTACCGCCGCCTCAACAATGCCACGACGCCTGACCGATATCCAGTCCCGCAAGACAAGACTTCTCGGCCCACTTGGCGGGGGCAACTATTTTTTCTAAGGTGGATCTAGTGCGGGGCTATCATCAGGTCTCGGTGCGCCCGCAGGATGTGCCTAAGACAGCGGTAATAACTCCATTCGGACTGTTCGAGTTTCTGCGTATGCCCTTTGGCCTCAAGGGGGCAGCGCAGACTTTTCAACGGCTGATGGACTCTGTGTTGCGGAGCATGCCGTTTTGTTCGTGTACTTGGACGATATCCTGGTGGCTAGTGCGTCGCCGGAGCAGCACATGGGCCACCTTCAACAGTTGTTTGTGCGGCTTGGGGAGCACGGGCTCATCATAAATCCAGCCAAGTGTCGGTTCGGCGTGGCGGTCATCGACTTCCTGGGGCACAGAGTCACCGCGGAGGGCTCTGTTCCTCTGCCCGCCAAGGTGGACGCCGTGGCCACGTTCCCACGCTGTGAAAGCGCTGCAGGAGTTCTTGGGGATGGTGAATTTTTACAACAGGTTCATCCCTCGGGCGGCACATCACATGCGGTCCCTGTACGACGCACTGCGGGGTCGCGACCCCAAGCCCGCGGTGGACTGGTCCTCGGAGCGGGACAAAGCGTTCCAGGACGCTAAGGACGTGCTGGCCGACGCTGAATTGCTGGCACACCCGTCGCTTACGGCCTCAGTCGCCCTCACCACCGACGCATCGGACTACGCGGTGGGGGGCGGTTTATGAGCAGTGGGTGAGTGGTGCCTGGCAGCCGTTGGCTTTCTTTAGCAGGAAGTTACGGGACAATGAGAGGAAGTATAGCACTTTCGATCGTGAACTCCTGGGTTTGTTCCTGGCGGTCCGGCACTTCAGGTTCCTGCTGGAGGGGCGTCGGTTCACTGCGTACGTGGATCATAAGCCACTGGCGTCCGCTATGTCCAAGGCGGAGCCACCCAGGACCGGACGCCAGCAGCGTCAACTGGCTGAGATCTCAGAGTACACCACTGTGTACTGAGTACACCACTGTGCACTGAGTACACGCTCCTGTGCGATGTCTCTACGGGGCTGGCGAGGCCCTTGGTTCCAGTCGAGTGGCGCCGGCACGTTTTCGACGCCATGCATGGACTTTCACACCCGGGGGTGAAGTCAAGTTGTACTTTATTGTCCACAAGGGAAATTCACTTTGTTAAGGTCAGTACAGCGAAAACAAGACAATATATAAAAAAGTGAATAGATCACAGCATACAAAATACCACAAAAAAAATACATAATTACTCTAAAAGTCCTGTGCACCTGTATGCCTACCTAAAAAAAGGGGGGGGGGGGAGGGTAGCACACAACAGGGCCATGTTTCCCTGATGGAGGGGAGGGGAGGGGAGGGGGGGGGGGGGGGGGGGGTTAGTGAAGTCGTCTGTGAAGCTGGTAGCGGCCAAGTTCGTCTGGCCGGGCCTGAAGAAGGAAGTACGAGATTGGGCTAGACAGTGTGTAGCCTGCCAGCGGGCTAAAGTTCATCGCCACACTAAAGCCCCCTGGGCCCCGTTCCTGGTTCCGGAGCGGCGGTTCGACCACGTCAACGTGGACCTGGTGGGGCCACTTCTCTCCTCCCACGGGTTCACTCACCTCCTCACGATGGTGGACAGGACCACCCGGTGGCCGGAGGCGGTGCCGTTGTCGTCGACCACAACTGCAGAGGTGGCTAGGGCCTTCATCGGGTTGTGGGTCGCCAGGTTCGGCGCGCCGGCTGACCTCACTTCGGACCGTGGTCCACAGTTCACGTCGGAGCTCTGGGGTGCTATGGCAGAGGGGCTGGGCACGAAGCTTCACCGCACCACAGCCTACCATCCGCCCGCGAATGGACTGTGCGAGAGGTTTCACCATTCTATGAAAGCCGCTCTCCGGGCTAGCCTCGTGGATGGTGGCTGGGTGGACAGGCTTCCGTGGGTCATGCTGGGCCTGCGGACGGCCCCCAAAGAGGACGTGCAGTCTTCATCTGCTGAGTTGGTGTATGGCCAGCCATTGCGAGTGCCGGGAGAGTTCATTCCAGGGGTCGACGCTCCCTGGTCGGCCGCTCGTCAGCGGGCGGCGCTCCTGGACGTGGCCAAGGATTTTGCCCCTGTCCCCACTTCGAGACACGACATGCCGGAGGTGCACATGCCGCCGGATCTGCTCTCGGCGGGTTATGTCTTCGTGCGGCATGACGCGCACCGGTCGCCGCTGCAGCCCCCCTATGACGGCCCCTTTCGCGTTCTGGAAGCAGGGACCAAGTATTTTGTGCTGGACATAGGGGGGAGGAAGGAGCACGTTTCGGTGGACCGCCTGAAGCCCGCCCATTTAGATTTGGGTAAGTCGGTGGAGGTGGCGCTTCCCCCATGGCGTGGGCGACCTCCCAACAAGCTTGTGGTCCCCCTTCCCCTTGCTGTGCTGCCCCCTGCTGACTCTTTTCCCCTGGACCTGGGCAGGTCCCCCGCCACCCCTCGGCCCCGAGGGTCTGCTGTTCAGGACTCTGACAGTGTGCCTGTGAAGCAGAGCAGTTACGGTCGGCTGATCCGGCCTCCGCGCCGTTATTAGGAGTGGGGTTTGGGTGAATTCTGGGGGTGTGTGTGTGGCGTACCACAGCAGAGACAATGGGGAAAGACATTCACCTAATGGTAGGGGCCCCTTTAACAGGGGCGGGGGGTTCAGGTAGGTGGCACGATGGTTTGGGGAGTAGCCTACAAAGCAACATGTTAGCAGCCCACTTTTACCTGTATGATCGCAGTTGAAGTGTGAGAAAATAAATCCAGTCGGATACAACCTTGGTTTTGAGTCTTTCTCCCGCACTTCCACAGTTTGTTATTTACTATTTACTATTTACTATTTTCTAAGTGTCTATATTGCTATTTTTCTATATTGCACCCCGTCTGTGTATGGTATATATTTACCGGTATTGACTGTTTGTGTCCTTTGACCTTGTTATTGTATTTCCGGTTTGAGGCTACTTAACTCATTCATGGCCAGTTTAGGACTGCCAATATTTAGCACAGGCCAAAGATTTTCATAATTGTTGGTCATCTTTCAAGACCCACAGTAAATTATCTATTAGCACCAGAGTGATTTGCAATACCTCAAAATGAAGATGTACGTCTCTGGGTTCACCAGGAAAAAAAAAGTGAGCTTTTAGCATGTTCTGTACTCTACTTATATCCATTTATATACACCCTGTTTTCACCCAAAAGGTCTCTCTGAGATGACAAACAGGAGAAAAGGCAATTTCTGTAAAATACACATTATCAAGCAGAACTCGCTCTCAATTCTTTTATTTTGAACTGTATTGACATCAGACATGTAAATACTATTCGTTATGACACAAATGAAAAAAATATATATATATATATATATATATATATACACATGAAGTGCTTTTTTTTTACATTCAACAATACAGCAGTGTGAGTGAGTGTGCAGACAGACACACAGACAGACAGACAGACAGACAGACACACCGACAGACACACACACACACACACACACACACACACACACACGATCCCCCTTCGTTGCGTGATTTCTAACCCCACATAGGATAAGCAATAACCACGCCCTGTGGCGCCGGGATTGGCCAGGAGCAACACTGGAGGGCACGCAGCCCAGCGATTTCATGAACCAACTGAATAGCTCTTGAGAACGGACAGCGGGCTGCTGTGACTGCCTTCTGCCCGCTGCTGCCTAGCTGTTCGTGTGTTTATTTTGTTTTGTTCTGGTCCACCCGTCCTCGTCCATGTCTCACTGTCCTATCCTCCCTGCTATTTGATCGTTCCCGTTTTCCCCTCGGCTATTCAACACGTCCTCACCGCCCTCTGATCGATCATTTCCTCATTCCTCCGATGATCAAATGCATCTCTGGATTACTTTCTCCCGTTTTCTCCCGGCTGGCACACAGGAAAGCGACCAGCTCCTGCAGCGCGCCGAGGGGCGTTTCAATGCCGTTTCTCCTGTCTGCACAAGGAAGCGTTTTTTATCCGTTTTCTGCTTTTCCTCCTGCTCAATTTCAAAACAACAGCTGCGGTATGTGTTTGTTCACGTGTTGTCTTAGATGCTAGGGACCTGATACTATGTCACAGGCTGAGAAGTGTTTGAACTACGCGCTGCAGTAATAAAAACAAAAACACGTCAAACACGTCATTGGCCCTCTGGGCTATTCCTGATAACACGTCAAAGACGTCATTGGCCCTGAATGAGTTAAACTTAATTTCCGCCTTGTGGCATACTACACTGATGAAGGCCTAGTGCCGAAACTGTTTGTGCTGTACCCACCCCGGACTGAGGTAAATAAAATATGATAAAAGAAAGGACATGTCGTGTGCTGGCTTGTTCTACGTTTCACCCCCCTGCAGGCCATTCGAAAGAATGCAGGTTTAAGTGCACTTCCGCATTGGCTTCAATTTTGACAAAGCTACCCCCTTGTATGTAACACATGTATGTGTGATGAATGGTTTACACTTTAGATTAGGGAATGCAGAAAGCCTTGTAAATTAATTGTAAATGATTAACACATAATTTATAACAGGTGAGGAACACTTCATTTACTAAAAGTTTATAGATGGCTTTTTGTGATATGTTAACATAGCATTTAGTAATCATCTACAAATGTATATTCATGTTTTGTAAGTGATTAGTTCATCATTAACTAAAGGCTTATAAATGACTTACAACTGAATGTTATTATAAAGTGTTACCGCTTCCCTTGGTCTGGACGGGTGTGACATAGTCACGTGGGTAAGGAATGAAGGTGGCCGCCTCAGCCCCAGGGGGTATCACACCACCTGTTGGTGAGTGGTTGGTTTTATATAAAGATCATTTTTGGAGCAAAAATAACATTCTTCCAGTAGCTGCGTGCGCAGCGGGGATGGCACTAGACTAGAGGTAAGGTAAAGTAAGGTAAAGTCCCACTGATTGTCACACAATGTGTGAAATTTGACCCATCCCCATGGGGGATCGGTGAGCGGCAGCAGCGCTGCGCTCGGGAATCATATGGTGCTCTAACCCCCACAATTCCAACCCTTTGATGCTGAGTGCCAAGCAGGGAGGCAATGGGTCCGGACACTCAGACACTCAGACCACAAGGCCAATGAGCTGGCTAGAGTGAGAGCTCTCGTTCTTACTCGTAAAAGCGGGTTGTATCACAACCCTAACGGCCGGAACACACATCTTGCGTGTGCTGTGCGTCTGCGTGGCGTCTGCATGGCGTTTTCATTTCGGTTCCCATGTTAACAGGTTACAGCAGCCACACCACCGGCATCAGACGCGCGTCTCAGGCGCATGTCTTGCGAGCGTGAGACGCGCGTCATCTAGAGAATAGAAGCGAAGCCTATTTTTTCAGCTTTCTGCGCGCGTGTCTCTAGCGTCTCTACAGAAATACACATTAAAAATGACCTATTTCTGTTCATAATCATATCATACAAGCACTATTTTCAAAGCAGACATAATAACTGTTAGCAGAGTGGGTTAATGCAGCAGTTCTCGCGTGCACTCCCAGAGCAGCAGCAAGACGGAGGAAATAAATATACACGAGGAACAGTTTCTCTTTCTCTGTGGTTCTTTTCCCATGGAGCTGTTTATTGACACTGACACTGGGTCAGAGACACACACACACATACATACGTTTTCCGTGCATGTCATTGGCTGTAACCACCTGTGTTGCGTTCAGGTAACATCCTAAATTACAATGTTATACAATTGAGAGCATATTCTCTTTTATATCAACAATAAAATTCTCACAACACTTCCGTGTTTATTTCTCTGGGCGAATTTGCGGCATATTTTTTTTGACTCTGGTTGCCAATCAAGGCTCGTTTTGATTTGAGACGAGAGGATGAGCTGAGCTCACAGCTGCAGTTCTCCTGCCCTCTGAAAAACCAGATAGGCTACAACGTGGCTTCGTTCCTCCCCTCCCCACCCCACACACACACACACACACACAAATCATACTGCCTCGATTCTGAAGTGAGCCCAAGCGATCTTCAGTTAAAATCATCATTGTATTGTTTATAGCAAATTTAATAAATGGTAAACTCTATAGGAAGATAGTTGGCAGACAGGCAGCAGCGCAGCAGCTGCACGCACCAGCCACGCTGCCTGTGTGGATGCCACGGGCATGCCAGCCGCAGCAAGCACGCCACGCACACGCACACGCCACGCACACGCAAGATGTGTGTTCCGGCCGTAACGTATTATTACGCTTAGTTCACACAGAGAACCTACGCCTTGCCTTGCCTCAACCCACGCCTACGCCTGCAGACCTTGAGCTGGGCGTGAACCTATTACACGCTTTTGCGATCACACCGCACGCCTTTGCACGCTGAACCTGGAGCCGAGTCACAAGCGCCTCTCCTCTCTCCCGACTGTATTTTTTCATGTGTGGTCCCGAATTATCATAGGTAAAATAAATAGGATATATTTAATGTTCTATTGATGCTGGATATGTATAACCAGGTCTGACTATAGTCGGACATTTTAGAGAGGTGATCTTGCAAGAATATGTGCTGTACGGCAACCATTTTAGGGCATCCTCGTCAGTCAGAGTATAGGCTATCATTCCTCAGTCTAAAGCGTTGTCAGTTGTCATGTCTCCTATAGTAAACCGTCGAGTGTGCTCTGAAACACCTTCAGTCCTCACACGAAAACGCTGTCATTCCTCCTGCCTCACTAAAAACGTTGTCGATCCTCCTGCAGACTAGCTGTCAGACATCACTCAAACTAGCTGTCAGGCATCACTCCTCACGTCTCACACAAAAACGTTGTCGATCGTCCTGCAGACTAGTTGTCAGACATCACTCAAACTAGCTGTCAGGCATCACGCCTCACGTCTCACACAAAAACGTTGTGGATCCTCCTGCAGACTAGTTGTCAGACATCACTCAAACTAGCTGTCAGGCATCACGCCTCACGTCTCACACAAAAACGTTGTCGATCGTCCTGCAGACTAGTTGTCAGACATCACTCAAACTAGCTGTCAGTTGTCAAGATTAAAATGTGCTATTTGACTGTCTGTCCCCATTAAACCCTTACCACAACAAATGTTTGATTTTGTCCCACTAGAAAGTGTTTATTTTTGACATCTACAAGCAGAAAAAAACACATTAACAAAACGAGAAGACAAGTTGAATCCTCCAGCCATCTAAACAAAAACATTCCTCCGATAGGCTATACTGCTTAGAGCTGCACGCATTGCATATTAAGTGCATGTCAATTGACACGCAGCCGCTCCGTGAAGTACTGTTTGAGAGGACGACAGCCCAGGCTGCAGGGCGCACTGGCAAAGCGCGCATCACTACAGTATCTTCTCTTTTAGCAATAGTCTCACTAATCCCACAGTGGTTTACCTGCTTTTGAGATCTGCAAAAAATAGTTTGCTTCTGTCTCACCCCTTCTTCCTCTCTTCACACACGTGATGAGGGCTGTGCTCTCTGTGTCTTGCAGGGCTCCACAACATTATAAAGATGAGTCCGCACTCCGCACGCACAGGGCCGTAACCAGGGTTCCGAAATAGGGGAGGTACGGGCGCCGCCGAAAAAAATTTGAGTTTTTTCCCCCCCCTTTTTTAGCCATATTTAGAGTAATATATCATTTTAAATCAACATTAGGATTATACTATTGTGATGTCATTATTCAGTATATTCTCTTTCATGTCACCACCTGCTCAGCTCTCCTGTCAACATAATTGTAACTAACAAACACAAACTGTTTTAGCCAAATTCATATCAAAATGACACCTACAAACACAGGTACACAACCCAAGCCGTACACAACACACAAAGTCATCATCGATAATAAAAAAAACATACAGAGGGACATTTATTTATTCCTGATAGGAACGATTGAAAAATAAAATAAAATATATTATGTTGTTTTTAACTTTACACCACCTCTTTTTGTTACTTATTGGGTCATGAAACTGAAACCATGCATATAGCCACCTGCATACCTGACTTCGGGAGCTTGGCAATTGGCATCATGCATGATTAGCCAGTAGCATCCCAACGTGTCACACAGGTAACATTACTTAAGAGACAGACTAGACACTTACTTTCTTGGTTGTTGCTAAAAAATCTGTCAGTGTCACTCACTGTCTGTCGTTCACTCGCTCACTGTCTCGCAGCTCGCTCACCTTCAATTATCTCGCCAGGCAGACAGACAGTCATCACTCACCACCATGCTGCTGCTCTCTCGGAATCAAGTTACCGCGGACGCGGCGTCAGATGACTTCCTGCCTGACCTGCCTTTCGTTTCAAAATAAAAGCGATCCCGTGTTTTTCATGCTTTTCCATGCAGATTGTTTTATTTTTTTACAATCTTCGTTCTCAGGACACTCTACAATTTTCTGTTCCCAAGGTCCGAACTGAATTGGGGAAGAAAGCTTTTAGGTTCTCTGCACCCACCGCATGGAACAGTCTGCAGTCTGATCTTAAACTTAATAGCTTAGTAACCTTAAATGGTTTTAAGGCTATGGTAAAATCTCTTGAGAACAGGCTGTCTGTATGCAAATGTTTTATTTGATCATTTTAATGTTTTTCAATTGTATGTGTTTATGTGTTTGTTTGTTGTAACTTTGTGTTGCTGCTGTTTCTTGGCCAGGTCTCTCTTGTAAAAGAGATATTTGATCTCAATGGGACAAACCTGGTTAAATAAAGGCAAAAAAAAAAAAAAAAAAAAAAATCTCTGAAATATCAGGGGAGGTCCGGACCTCCCCGTCCTCATAGCTAGTTACGGCCATGCGCACGCAGTCTCTTGTTGTGAAACAATTTCTCCGAACTGCCATGGACAGTAAAGACTAACGTTAATTGATACTTTTCAATCGTCAATTAGACCGCTTCATGTCTGCATTTTTGTAACACGGTAAAAACTACTGTTTCATCATTGAGTGCGCGCGTATGCATGCGTGTGCATGATGAACATGCAGAGAGGGAGGGAGAGAGTTAGACCGAATGAGCCAGTGAAGAAAAAGTAATGACAGCACACACAAAGTTAACAAAACTATATAGAACATGTATGAGCTGATTGTTTCGCTGGGTGTGTTAATCATTCTGAAATGGTCACAGAGCACATCTGAGCTGTGTGCTCAGACCACTGGCTCAGACAGGAACAGCAGAGGGGCGGGGCAGTCAGTGCACTCACTTCACTGTGACACTGTGGCTGCAGCAGGTTGCTTCGCTGCGGGAATGCGTTTGATCAGACATCAGGTAGATAAAATCAACATTAACCATGTGTTTATTTCCAAATCTAGCTTGATTAACACTTGCCCCATCGTTTACTATACTTATGTTAAATTGCTGACCACGAAGGAGGGGGGGAAATCGCCACATTGGCAACACTGTTATATGCAAATTAACATTGACCGTTTAACCGTCATGCTTAACCGACCAAAGACGTTCTTGGTGGTTAACCGGTTAACGGTTAACCGTCGACATCCCTAATCCCTGCTAATGCTACCTTGTCTGCCTTTCTGTGTCACAGAGTATCTAGCTTTAGAGTATCTTAACAGACTGCATTACATGCTACACCATGCAAATATATTTCGATATAATTCAAACAATGGTTCCTTTCCCATACCATGGTGGGCTGGACTGTACAGTATTGCTGTGAAAAAGTTACATTTTGATTGTGTCAAGTGTTACACACGTTATATTTTTAACTGAGCTTTGCGGAATTACCTCAACACAATTGTGTATCAGCTTTAAATGTCCAATATATACAGCATTAAACAAACGACTAGCAGCATTCAAATGTGCAACAATTTTATATTTATTGAAATGTGGTGATCATGTCACATTACATAACGTTATGCCCAAATGGACTACTGCCCAGAAGCGTCACTTTACATGTATGGTAGGGAATTATTTTCATTATGTTAAACCAGCATTTATCTTCCATAATGAATTAAATCATAATCACAATGCTATGAAGACATTAGCTGATCACCACAGAGCTGCACAGACCAGTTTATCAGATAATTTCGCCATAAAATGTGTCCAGGTGATCAGCTCTGAAGCCCCAGCTTGTATGGTCGCTGCCTGTCCGCTAAAACCCGATTTCGATATAGCGTTAGGTGTTATTTTGATCAACAGACCTCATAACAGGGATCTATACTGTTACGTGTGTCTACTAACATCATTAAAAGATCATAAAGGTAACGCTGTTTCTGGTAGTTTACTTTTAATCTATGGCTACGTTGCTAGCTAGCTAGCTAGCTAGCTAGCCTGCCAGTTGATAAATCAAACTTTTCCCAAATCCAGTCGGGAGAACGGCCAACACATCTTTCCCCCCGAGAAACTCCACTAGTGCATGCTCTTGTTCTGGTTTAATTGCAGTGACTGAGTCTATTTCTGCTATAACTGAACTGATAGCTGTTTTCACTTGATTTTCCTCAACGTAGCTCTTTCCCTGCATAGCCATAGCTAGCTCAGGAGCTATGCTCTGGAGAGGCCAAATGCTAATGGCTAGGTAGTGGTGGAGCCGCTGCAGCTGTTATACGTCATTGACAAAGACGCACTCTCTGATTGGCCGATAACGGCAGGACTGATGTTGGCAGTCACGCCGTCACTCATTGGCTGCGATTCTGCGATGGAATTCGCTTCGTGCCAGAAATCGCTCTGAATGGCTTGTCTTCCAGACGCTAGTGACTGAGAGCAGGTCTGAGAGCAGGTCACGTGGAGGCTGGGTTTACCCAGGCTACCAAATTTCGCACATCGGCCCATGTCGGCCTGGCCTGCTTGGTAACTAATGCCCGGCCTGAATTATGATCCCAGTCCGCCCCTGGTGAAGTGATGTCCAAATAAAATGGAATTAAAAAAAAAAAAAAACAGATTTCATATGGCTCTAGTTTAGACCTAGTACCACCCTGTTGTTAGCTGTTGTTTGTGTTTCCCAGGTCAGCTCCAGCACTGCCAGTCTGGGTGTAGCACTCTGCGCTGCGTTATTATGGAACCCACTGGAGTTTTGGGTAGAACACGCCGTGCGCCCGCCTCCGCAGCAGTCAAGCACCGGGATTGGCCTGGAGTGAGTGAGCCTTTTGACATCTTTCTTGTGATCGTTGCGCTGCATAAATGTGTAACCCACATAGAATATGCAGTTACAAAAGGGTTAACTATTTAAGTGTCAAATCACATGATGCCAGCAGAGGGCGTTTGGGCGAGTGAGTCAAAAGCCATTCCTTCCATCTTTTTTCCCTTCCTTGAGATTCCTTCCTTGTTGAAGCTGGTTTAAACGTGATCTCGCACATTTCGGTGAAAACAGACAAAGAAAGCAAGATATTTGGTAAATTCTTATCAAGAATTGTAGATAAAAGTCCTTCTCATTAGTAACCAAAGTACTGCATCGTGGGAGGCTGTTTCCTGTTGTTTTTTACCTTGTTTTCTCCTGCTGAAAACTCTGGTGAGTTCCTTTGTCCGACTGCAATTAGTTCACCTCGTTAACTAACGTGAGGGTGATGAGTGAGTGAACAATATTCGCTGTTAAGATCACATACTATTACAAAAACCAATCGGAGTGATGTGAAAGTATTGTGAAATGATTAGATATTGCATTTGGTCATTTCTGTGTCATTTGTGTTTTGCTGAGCAGAGCTCAGAGCAAAAGCTTAGTAGGTTGCTGTGTTCAGCATGTGCTTACTGAAGTAAAATTCATTTCATTTCACATTGTTTAAAAGGACTAGTCTACAGTTATACTGTATGTTACACTTCATTATATGTTATGATAAAAATCCTGAAAGGGATAGATATAATTTATTTTAATCCATCATTTGATTTTGTCAATGTAAATGACTGTCTAAAGTCAAACAGACTTCTAACGTTATGCAGCACAGTGTAACAAGTGTTGTGTTGTTTTCATATCCATGGTATCCATATTCAATGGTTTAAAAGGTCTTATCCAGTGGCGATTTTACATTAGGGGCAAGTGGGGCAGTGCCCCACCAGAGATGGCGCTGTGGTGCGGTGCAAGAAGCTCATTACATCTGACTGACTGTTGTGGAAAATCGCATTTTATATTTAATACAAAGTAGTGATTCAACTGTGAATGTGGTGTCTATATAAATAAACTTTACTCACAATTGTATAGTGCTGTTTTGGAGTAATTTCCTTAGTGTGTGTGTCTGTTTCTGTGTGTTTGGCTCTGCTCGTGCAGCGTGCTGCATTTCCTGCATATGGGGCAGGCCGGCGCTCTGACCCACCGTTGCCATAGAAACAACCACGTGACATTGCTGGTCCCTGCCAATTTTATATTGGGTAAAGGGGCAGAGATGATGGTGCCCCAGTGTGTGAACTCCTGACATGAACTCCGCCCAACAGGTGTGGCCGGACTGGCCGCGAAACGTCATGTGACGAGGAGAAAATAAACAAACGAATGCTAAATCAGACCCGTACATTGCCGCTAGCTAGCTAATACTGTGTGTGTTTGTTTTATTAAGCTACTACAATGAATCAAGTAGATAATTTGTTGTCTGTGCGGTTTAGCACATTGCCGCTGGAAGATAAATTGGAGATAAAGCGTTTAGGGCCACAGACCAGACGATTTTGTGATGCTTCAGTCTGGGGATAAAGTGAACCATACCTTCAAGCGGGAATGGTTTGACAAGAAGACATGGATGACTGCTAGCACCTCGAAACGTGCACTGTTCTGCTTCCCCTGTATTCTTTTTGGTGGCGGAGATTGTGTTTGGGCATCGGCTGGATTTAAAGACATTAAACATCTATCTGAAAGAACGGCTCAGCATGAAGGCTCAGAATCCCATCTGAGCTGTGCCATGAAGTTGGGCTTACTTGGTGCAGGTCAACATGCAGGCAGAACTTGATAGTGCATATCGTCGGAACATTGAGGAGCACAACAAACAGACTGAAGAGAATCGGTATGTTTTGGGGAGGATTATTACTTGCATCAAACTATGTGGGAAATGCAAATTGGGCTTGCGTGGTCACGACGAGTCAGAGGAATCACTTAACCCAGGCATCTTTAGGTGCATTTTTGAGACAATGTGCGAGGGGGACAGCAGGCTCCAAAGACATTATGATGCAGAGCCTCAATTCAAGGGGACGTCTAACACCATTCAAAATGAACTCCTGGATTGCATGTATGAGGTATACAGGGAGGAAGTGGCAAAATAATTAAAAGAGACTCATTTTGTTGCTGTCCAGGCAGATGAGACTACCGATATATCATGCAAGTCCCAAATGGTCATCGTGTTGAGGTACATGGTAAACAACTATGTCGTGGAGCGATTCCTAGAATTTGTAGAAGTGAAGGACAAATCTGCCATCGGCCTTTGCAATGCGATCAAACAAGTCCTTGAACCCCTGGAGCTGACTGACAAACTCATCGCACAAACATATGATGATGAGTGGGAGCACAGGCGGCGTGCAAACACTGATGAAGGAGAGCTACCCAAATGCAATGTTTGTGCATTGCTACGCCCACCAGTTAAACCTGACCCTGCAACAAGTATGTGCATCCAGAATCAGTGCGCTGAAGGTCTTCTTTGCTGATTTAGCTGGTTTTGCCACGTTCTTCTCCAACTCGCCTAAAAGAACGACTGCTCTGACGGAGACATCAGACAGGCACATCCCGCGCCCCCCCCGGCACACGGTGGAACTTTAAAAGCAGGACCGTTAATGTGGTATGGGAGACCCGCGATGCGATACTGGAGTGTTTGGAAAATATTCGCACTCAACCGGGATGGGACAGAGTGACCATCAGCGAGGCATATGGCCTCTCCATGCACTTGAAGGACCCGACATTTCTCCAGCTGCTGCAGTTCTTTGCTGAAGTCATGCCAGAAGTGGATTTGATGTATAGCATACTACAGAAAAGAGAGATTGACGCATCTGGTGTGAATCGTGCAGTTGAGAACTTCAAAGTAAATGTAAGAAAAATGAGAGTGAGAGCAGATGTGATTGCCACCCAAACTCCCACTGGCCCAACTAAGCTGTGCTATCAAGCTATGGCCCATGGCCTTTAACAACAAGGACAAGTTGCAAACAGAGCTGGCTACTCTCTACCGACACAGTGAGCTGTATACTGGAAAATCAGCACTGTCTCTATTCCAGACCATTCACGAAAACAACCTGCAAGACACCTTGTCTGAAACCTGCACCCTACTAAACGTCATTATCACAACTCCCATGACATCTGCCGAATCTGAGAAGAACTTTTCAACATTAAAAAGGATTAAGACATTTACAAGAAACACTATGGGACAACAGCGACTGAATGCCCTTTCCATGCTTTCCATTGAAAATGTGTTTATCCAGGGAAAGGTGGATTTCAACACTAAAGTCATCGAGAGGTTTGCTCACGCAAAGAACCGGCACGCTACATTCCTGTTCAAGTGACCTGCATTGGTGAGTCAATATTTTTGTGTGTGGTGCTTAAATGTTTTTTTCACATAGGCTAATGGACAGTGCGCCGTACACTGTATACACACTATTGGAGCTGTCTGATATGTTTGTTTGGATATGTATGAGAATTGGACAGCCGTTCACTGTATACTCTAGACTATTGCAGCTGTCACGTGACTTGTCACTTTCAGCACCCTGGACAGGGCTCTTGTGTGTGGCTTTTGTGTTATAGCCTCTGCTCTGCTGTTGGATGTTGAATAGAATAATTAAAGCCAAATTTAATTAGTTGTTTTGTATATTTTTTGTCAGTAATGCAAGGTTTGCAAGGCTGTCATATATGTGATAGTATAGTAACCCCATCTGGGATAAACAGGGAACAGAGCAGTTTTGTTGTGTTGGGAGCGTACCTATGTTCCCCGGGTCCTATATTCCCCGGGTCCTATGTTCCCCGTTTTTGTGGGACCGGGGAACATAGAACCCTTTCTATGAAAAAGGGTCCTATGTTCCCCGCTTTTCCCAAATAGGGTCCTATGTTCCCCGCTATGTTCCCTGGTCCGATGTTTCTCCCGAAATGCCAAAAACAGCCTACCTCATATGATCGCGTGATTCAATCAATGCATATGGGCGCAGACAACACTCTCCGTAACATTTGGAAAGGGCCTGCCGACTAGGTCATTTTTTTCCCACCATCATTTCTGAGTTCTGTCTTGGTTTTCTCCTGCAGCGCAGGGAGAGACAAAAGATCCAGACACCTGAGTCGGGGCGGACATTAAATCATATGTTACCCTGCTGCAAGTAAACATTATTATTCTAAGAAATAGTATTTTTCTCCTCTTAGCCTACATGTGTTAATGCTTGTAAGCCCCGCTGTTGCGGGCATGTAGGCTATGTTAAAGCATACAATGTCAAGCTTTATTGGGTTTAAAGGCCCGCTCATGTGCTCCGCCCCATAGAGGCATGTCGTAATAGGGATGAAGGCGCAGACAACACTGATATAATATTAAAAAAAGGCCTGGTAATCCCCGAGACAGAACTCAAAAATGATGGTGGGAAAAAAAATGACCTAGTCGGCAGGCCCTTTCCAAATGTTACGGAGAGTGTTGTCTTTTGATTGAATCACGCAATCATATGAGGTAGGCTGTTTTTGGCATTTCGGGAGACACATCGGACCAGGGAACATAGCGGGGAACATAGGACCCTATTTGGGAAAAGCGGGGAACATAGGACCCTTTTTCATAGAAAGGGTTCTATGTTCCCCGGTCCCACAAAAACGGGGAACATAGGACCCGGGGAACATAGGACCCGGGGAACATAGGGATGACCCCGTTGTGTTTGCAGCAGAGGGCTGCTCAATATCACTGCTATGAAGTCTGCCTTCCGTGCGTACAGTAAATATGCACGAGCTCCATACCGAGCGTACCCATACAAATGCGAAGTGTATTTAGTTTTGGAATATTTCTGCTCCTTGGCACTCAAATCACAGTCATATCTGCCTACCATAGATTGGCTACATCTTTTTTGTGTGTGATGGTAAAACTGCCCCTCCAGAAATGTCAGGCTAAAATCGCCACTGCTCTTAACTGTCTTTTATTGAGAAAAGAATCATGAATAAGGTACCATACAGAAAAGAAATAGAAATGGTTGTAATTGATTTTATCTATTCTGTGCTGCTACGTGCAGATTGGTTTTTGATCCTGGATTTAGTCTGGTTCCACCATGCTGACTTCGATGGCGAGCCTGTCCCAGTGAGCGACATTCCACGGAGGGAACGTTTGGACACAGTGTGGCCAGCTGTGTCGGATCTATTCTGTGAAGTGACTGAACTGATTCGCATCAGGATTTCAATTACTGGATTCCAGATAAGGAACACTTACCGTGTTTTGCGTACTACCCGGGTAGAGTGACTATCTTTTCAAGAGATAAACAGAAGGAAATTTTATTTTATTTTTTCTATTTTTTCCTAAAACAAAAGAGCTCTATTTTGTTATTTTGGGGGTATTTTCTATTGCAACAATTATTGGTGTGTTGTGAAATAAACCTGCCAGCTGTTCTGTTTCAAAAGCTACGTTCTGTCTCCTTTTGAGTTATGTAAGAAAAATATTGAATTAATCACAATATCAATGGACATTAACATAATGATTAAAATGTCAGTTCATCGCATCTAATTCTACAAATTAATCTATCACATCTATAGCTAATATATGAAAAACATTACATCAATTGTGTGTGTGTGTGTGTATGAGTATGTGTATGTTAATTAGCGTGTGTGTGTGTGTGTGTGTGGGTGTGGGTGTGTGTGTATGTGTGTGTGTGTGTGGGTGTCAGAGAGAGAGAAGGAGGGGGAGAGAGGAGAAGAGGGGTGGTTCTTCAGGTTGTCTCTGTGAATCACAGAGGTGGCTGAGGGGCGGTGTCAAACCGCCTCCTTTCCAAAATGGCGGTTTTGCCAAATTTAGAAAGAGAGAGAGAGAAAGAGAGAGATCAGGTTCTCACAGATCACTAACAGTGTACCAGACATTGTACATCAACATACATGAAACTGTAATCAACCCTAACACTGCCCAGAACCATTAAACCATGAACTCTCACGTGGATTCCACGGTTAAGGGAATCGTTCCGTTTGTTGGGAAGGTTGCTCTGCACGGCGTCTCTGGGGTGCAGTAGAGAGGATGGCGTTGGTTTGTGGGAGCGATGTTCTCCGCGCAGCTCACCCTGGCCTGGGAAAGCGTGCAGCAGAAGTCTGATGGGGTTGAGTCGATGTCTGGGGCTGGTGTGCGTTCTCTCTGTTGGTTGAGTCAGTGCTCGTGCTGCTCTCTGTGGCTGGGTGCCACGGTGGGGTCCTTTCTGCAGCAGTTGGTTGGCTCTGCTGCGGTGTGCTCTCGTTTGGATGTCGGTTGGTGGTCCAGCTGGGCGTCTGGGCTACGAGTTTGGAAGCACAAGGAGGGCTTTTCCTCGCGACTTATAACAACTAAACCGACTTAAACTAAACTGAGATTAAGTGGAGCTAAGTTACGCAGGCTATTTCCTATAGACTCACTGCCTTTTTCACTGTAGTCTACCTCTGCCTCTGATGCTGGCTGTGGGGCTCAGTTACTCCGGGCCTGGTCAGGCCTAGTTGCTAGCAGAGGGTGCAGAGAGGTGGGGGGGACCTGCTGGCTTCCTGGCACCTCCAACCCCCTCCAGCAGCTCGGTTTGACTGAATGCTTCTCCGTAAACTCTTTGTTTTGCAGTAGTTTTAAGGAAAACCACATATTAAAATGAGCATGGCGTTGTGAGCCAATCACATGTTTTGGTTATTGGAGACGAGTTGGCTAAACCCACTCTCGAGTTTCAGCTCCAAGGGCCTTGACCCTAGTTGTTTACCTTTGGCTGTAGGGGACCAATGTCTTGATTAGATCAAAGGTAGACAATGCCCATAAAGCTCATGGAGGTGTGACAAGTCCTGCTGATTCAGGGAGCGGCTGTGCTCGGGGGCAGCCATAAAATCGCCATTTCTCCCACAGAGTTACAGGCTGGGAAGTCAGAGTTTGTTAAGTCATATGAGATGTTACTTTCATATTTTCACTGTTCATACTTCTGTGCAGTCCAGATATTGTGTCCATATCACAACAATACTCACTATTGTTATTGAATCTTGAATCTTTCGCCCTCTGGAGGCTGGAGCTGATCACTCACGTTACGCAAGGGATTCTTACGGATGGTCAACTTCCAGCCTGTTGACAGTGTTGTTGCTAGGCAACACTGGGGGTCCATGGTTCCCTCTTCTGTGTTACTGTTGTCTTGCTCACTTGTCACTAAAGCGAGGAACATCCTACGACTTCAGCCTCGACTTGGAGCGTTGCTGACGGCAGCTTGACCTTTATACTCCGTCAGCTAGACAAGGGGAGCACAGGGGGGTCCCCAGCAAAATGACTAAATTGTGTGATTTCACTAGGATTTCAATGACTAGAAGTTAGCCCAAGGAGAGTATGTAATATACTTGGTATTAGTTTTCACTCTGTGCTGTTATCAATATGTGCCAATCTACCTTATATTAGACTTGTGCTGAGCCTGTTCACATCAGCTGCGTCGAGTCACATTTTTCGAAATGTCAGAAATGTCATCTGTTCTCTCCTTTGACCAGCAGAGGGCAGCAGCATGTCATTAAACAGTAGCTCCAGGAGCAGCTGTCTGATCTCCCTGCTCCTGTCCGCGCACGCCGCACGCACGCACGCACGCACGCACGCGCGCGCACACACACAGCTTTACTGCACAAAACCTTTGACACACACAATATATCCCAATCTGCCAATCCATAATCCATCGCATAAATAAATACATAAATAAATAAATTAATACATAAATAAATACATAAATACATAAAGTAAGTAATCAAAAAAGATCAGAACCAAGGAGGCACTCTTGTCAGATTAAAAAAAGCTTTAATTGAAGACTTAGTTAATCTCTGAACAAATTAAAAAAGCCAACATGTTTGGGCCACAACCGGCCTTCATCAGGGCAGTAATGAATGAAGCAGTTGACACATGACATATAACCACACAGGTAGACAATTCAGTGTAAAGCTCACACCTGTTGAGGAGAGAGGGCCGAGGAAATTAGCTGTGGCCCTCCCAACATAAAAAAGCGTCAGTACTAGAAGAAGCTGTCATGTCATGTAAACATATATATTGACAGATACAACACAATAGAAAAATATCATTAGAACAAAAATCATTTTAGAAAGAGATGAATATATATCAGCCTAATGGTAATGGTCATTATATCCAATCCAATCCAATCCAACTTTATTTATAAAGCACTTTAAAACAACCAGAGGAGGACCAAAGTGCTGTACAGAGTACTGAAGAGCAATCAGCTAAAAACAATAAATCAATTAAATCAGATAAAATTAATAAAATGAATACAATGAATAAAATGAATAAAATGAATAAACATATTAAAAGAGGTTACGTAAAATATATAAAAGCAAACTCAATAAAATTATCTATCTATAGCCTACAGATCCTGTTAAAGGACAAACATATAAAAGCAACTAGGAGGAAGGAAAGCATGTCTATAGCATCATTCAGGCCTGGAGATGTCATAGCTTGTCTGGAAAAAAAAGACATCTCAATCAATACAAAAGATCAATCAAATCTGAATTGAGGTGATAAGAGTCCTAAAAGTGGTGACTCGTTTAAATGGAGTGTCTAGCTTAAAGTATGAAGGAGCAGTTAGTTGAAAGAGGGCGTGGTTTCACGTTGAACTGCTGTTGAAAACCAAGGACGGCAGTTTCCCCCAGAAGCTGTTTGAAGCCGTTTGTTTACAAACAACCTGATCCGATCCTTTGATGTAGCCTATAGTTTATCAACCTTATATTACAGAGCGCTTGCGCTATTCTTACAGCAGGAGAATAGCGCATCGAAAGTTGACACAATATTTTATGTATGATGTCAAATAATTCTATGAAGTCTAAAACTGACTATGTTTACATGCACACAATATTCCGCTTTTTGCCCATATTCGGAAAATGACAATATTCCGACTAAATGAATAATCCACTAATATTCCCGTTTACATGCAGCCCTAGCTCGCCCTCCCCGACACGTGAGGGAGGGGGGGAGAGAGAGAGAGTTGGTGGAGTTTTTCTGTTGAGAATAAACAGAGCAGCGCTATTCTCACCAGGATCACTTGGTCCATTTCAGGAGCTTGCTGCTGGGAAGTTTGGCGTTGCGATTATTTGCACATCCAAGTCTTTCATAAAAAGTAGGCTACTAGCCTATGTTATTACCTCGCAAGGTCGCAAGCACTTTGGACTTCCGTGGGCAACCAAACGATGTTTCTCATCTCCTCCCATCTAGAAATGTGGGCTTTTCTGTTCGCATGCCATAGATGACGGATTCTAATAATTATATCGCCTCTTCTAGTGCTTTCTAGCACACATCAGTTGACAACAAACATGAAACATGCGTCACAAACTGCGGTAAAAACCCTGATTGAGACACATATTTCCGAATGCGCTGTATACATGATCAAAGAATCCTCCTAAAACCCGAATAATAGTGGAATAACCCAGATGTCTTAATCGGAAAATGGTAAATTCGGAAAAAGGCCAAATTCGGAAAATGTAACTGGAATATGCTGTTCACATGACCCTTATCAAATTCAGAATATTGTCATTTTCCGAAAAATAGTGGAATATTGTGTGCATGTAAACATAGTCACTGTTTGTTGGCAGCTCTGGTTTGATCGAGATTTTTTCATAAATGTATATTTTAATCATAACTCTACTCAGGCAAATCGCGGGGTAGCTGTAGTTTATGAACCATTCAGAGCGTAGTATTTAATGCCTCAACCAATCGCACGACGCACGCGTACGGCTTAAAGGACCCCGATCTGATCCAGGATCTGCCCCTCCGCCCGAAATGTAAACAGACTCAGACCTCGCAAAAGCTACGGATCAATGTGTGATTTCCAGGTAAGAATATGTTATTCACAGGTATATGCCACACTATATATTATCTCAACTAGCGTAATTGTGTTTGGTAAGATAAAGACATTCGATAAATTAATGAATTTTCCTCATCGGCTGTACCGGGTTAGCGAGGTAACGTTAACGTTAGCTAGATTACGGAAACATTTAACGATCTAATCAATTCTAGAAACACATTTCAGAAGCTAGCTAACGTTAGCCACGTGTAACATACAGTAACTACTACGTTTTCTATTAGAGCTTCCAAGAAGAGAGAACATCGCCAGAGGCGATCTGACTACACTCCTGTGACGGTGGTCAGGGGATGAGGAACAGGACAACTAACTAACACGGACCCAAACCTCGATCCCTGCTGCAGATGGCCGCAGATCTGGAGAGATGTGTTGCAACAACGTACTCGTCTCCATGCTACTTCCAGGCTACTACACATCATTTTGCTCCTTGTACCTTGTATGGGATGAACAGCCGTTGTTGACGTTGGGGAAGACAACAATTTCGATATGCAGCCTGTAAACAATTTGTTGTGGCAGGCAGGGTTCCTACGCAAGTCTGGAAAAGTATTTAAAATTAATTTGATCATTTCCAGGCCTTGAATAGTTTTGGGATTTGGTGAGAGACAGAAATCTGGGAAAATATGTAATTTAAAAATGGAAAGCATGTAGGAACCGTGCCAATCATCTCACATATTGATATTTGTGGCTGTGAAGAACAGTCTTCATCTATACAGTGATATGACCTAGTTATCAGGGACAAGCTGTCTTATCTGCATAAATCATATTGAATAGTACCAGACAAAACCTTTAAAACAAATCAAGCTCTGGAATTTTTTCAATTGGAGATGTGTAGGAACTATGGAACACCTGGACATAGACATGCTATCATTAAATTTGCAATTGTGCAACAATTACATTTTATGTACAGTACTTGTTATAAATATATTAGAACTGCCATAGCGTTTCCCTGATCGTATAAATTAAGTTGCCATTAAACTGCGTTCGAGTTGAGGCTGCCAACAAACGGAATCGTGTTCAGAAGAAATGTATTTAGTTCATATGAAAAAAGAACCTAAACTTAAGATGGGGATCGATCATCTCAAAAACTAAAGCAGATAGCAGCCTTCGGCCCACCACCTATATCTGACACAGAGACGCTGAGGCACCATCAGACCAGAACATAAACCCAGGGTAGAGTGGTTCAGTGAATGAGGAGTAGAAGGTGTACAGGTGAGTCAGTGTGTCAGAGGAGACTGTGTAGAAGGACAGAGAGCCAGCAGGCCAGTCGAGAAACACTGCAACTCTGTGAGAGACAGAGGAGGGGTCAGGTATGATTGTGCGTCTGCCTTTGTGGTAGACCATGTAATTAGAATCACCACACTCACACCACAGCTTCCAGGACTTTTCATACTTTCCAATCTCACAGTCAGCACCCCCTCCTTTCCTGCTGATTCCTCTGTAAGTCACTCCTATACCAACCCTTCCTTCCCTCTCCACCTCCCAGTAACAGCGACCAGTCAGACCATCTCTACACAGCAGCTGCCAAATGCTGTTGTCAAATCTCTCTGGGTGATCAGGATATGGCTGCACCTCTTCATACACACACGTCACCTTTCTCTTGTCTTCAGACAGGAGGAGCCATCTGTGTGCTGTGTTTGGGTCCAGTGTGAGTTTACAGGCATCTGATGAGACAACAAGACTCATTACAGCAGCAGCTTCTCATCTAATACACCTGCTGTGTTTATTATTTTATTAATTACTTCACTGTTAATTATTCAACAGTTTACTGTTTGTGGCTAATTTTATTTCATATGAATTTATTGATTTAAATAAAAATAAAGGAAAACCAACCTCTGATGGGGCTGACAAGAGGTTTCATTATGAAAATATGATGAAAAGAGACTAATGACTAGGCTACAGGAAACATACATTACAGGAGTCATAATATACATCACACACACACACACACACACAACACACGCACACACACACGCACACGCACACACAAAAACGCCCTATCTGATCAGACTTTGTGGAGTCTATTTTGAGTGAAAAGTAATGATCTCTCTCTCTTTCTCCCTCTCTCCACACACACACACACACACACACACCTACACACACACACACACACACACACACACACACACACACACACACACACACACACACACACACACACACACACAACCCCCTATCTGATCTTCTTTGTGGAGTCTATTGTGAGTGAAAAGTAATGCTCTCTCTCTTTCTACCTCTCTCCACACACACACACAAACCCCTCGCTGTCAGGTGAAGAGAAGTGGCTGGCGACTGCACATGTATCGGAGGAAGCATGTGCTCTACAAGTCTGGAAGTAGCACTTCCTGGTTCGTAGGCGGAAAAGGCAATGGGATGTTTGTATGGGGTATTGGTTAAATGCATGTGGTTAACAAACGTTTATGAAACAGTGGAGTTTGTGTTCAGCAAGATTATCTTCACAAACGAGGAGCACTTTTATGACTTTACAAGCATCAAAAACACTTCAAAAGTTATAAAAGTGCTCCTCATTTGTGAAGATTATCCTGGGTCAGGGTTTTTTAACGCCGGCATGCCTGCCCCGTTAAAATATCTGAAAATGCCGACCCAACCCAACCCAGCAGGCCGCAAACGGCCAATTTAATGTAATATGTCTCTGGACTCACGATGAGCGCAGCAATGTGTCCAAACTCATATCTCTCCTCCTCTCTCTCACAGACAGACACACACATGGTGCCAGTGCGCGACTGGACAACCGTTTTACTGCTCTGGATGCGTTGTGCGGCTGCTTTCATTCTCATTCTTTCTGCTTGTCGGCGTTACAAACTCAGCTATTATCGATCTTTCCTCAATTAATCCAAGGTCTTCAAATGGAGGTAGCAGGTAGAGAGGAGGTAGGCTACAGAAACAGTTCTTATTCTTTCCAATTTCTTTTAATTACCTCATGCGCTCTTGTTGCAGTAAAGTTGACAAATAGATCACAGTCGAGTCCACACAGAAAATCTGCGGTGGCATTCGTTTTATGGACACTTCAAATAATAATTACAGTGAATAATCCTTCCAAAATGTTTTGAGAGCACATAGGCTACCTTATTTGAAGCGTTTCTTTACTAGTGCAGACGGCTTCAGACTCGCTGATTGTGTGTACGTGTGAGAGAGTTCATGTCTTAATAAAGGGTTACTCTGCGTGTTTCACTGCTCTAACTAAATTATATTATAATTTTGCTTTGTCACGTTCTGAGCCTGCCCCGCCCGCACCCACGATATTTTCATAATTTGCTAACCTGTGGGGCGGGCCAGCCCACAGGACCCGGCGGGTTCTGGGTGACCCGCGCATCACTACTGAACACAAACTTTGCTGTTTCATAAACTTTTGTTTTCTTTGTTTTCTTTGTTTTGATTGTTTGTATAATAAAGTTGCCAAGGTGGACGGGTCGTAGGCCCGCCCCGGGTGACCGATACCACGTCACCTCCACCCACACACACACAGACAGCCCCCACCACACGCAACATTATTCGGCATAGCGCCACCTACTGGCAAGACATAAAGCTGTTTCTCTCGAGAACCGTTTGTCCAATCGACTTCACCCTTGGGTAGTGCACTTAGGGGGACCTGATGGAGTGCAGTGCCGAATTTCGTGCAATTTGGCAGGAAAGTGTGTTATTGTCCGGGGGTTGGAGTAGTTTCTTGACAGTAGAGAAGAGGGTGTGGGGGTTTCGGGTTGGTGCTGTTGATGAAGGTGGAGAAGTGGGCGGATTTGGCAGCTTGGAGTGCATCACAGTAGGAGGAGATGTGTTGTTTGTAGGCTTCAGCGTGGACGGTGAGGTGTTTTTTTGTAAAGTATTTCCAGTTGATGGCATGTCTGTTTCATGGAGCGGAGTTCAGGAGTGTACGAGGGGGAGGAGGTGGTGAATGAGATTGTGGTGGTTTTCTTTTTTTTTAATATATTATGTGTTCCCCCGATTTTTTATCCCATTTTTATCCCCCATTAGTGCTCATTTTAAATAAATTTTTAATTTAAAAATAAATTAAAATTGTGGTGGTTTTCAACGGGGCCAGTGAGTCAGGGAGTCGGAGAGAATGGAGTTGAGCATGATGGCATAGTCATCAGGAGAGGAGGGGGCGGAGTCATATAGGGGGCAGAGGATATAGACTGGGAGAGAGAGAGTGGGTTGACAGATTTTATGTTATGGAAAGAGATGGCGTGGTTTTTGGGTGATGCGGTGAGGGCAGGGGGAAGAGAAGAGGATACAGTAGTGGTCAGAGAGTGGAAATGAGAGAGGGTGAAGGTTGGATATGGGTAGGCAGGCAGAGCAGACTTGGTCGAGTGTGTGGCCTTTTACATGGGTGGGGAAGTTGATGTGCTGGGTAAGGTGGTGCAACCATGTCCAGCAGCAGTGAGAGAGAGCGGGGAAACTTTCACTCACCTGCGGAGATGGGAACCTGTGAACTGGCGATGGAGTGGTGACTATACCTCCCGGGACAGGGATCAGGTAGCGCGGCACAGCTAGGCTAACGTTGTTTGGTGGGCGCCACGCAGTGGGTCAGTCACACACTGAGCCATGATGGTGACGTATTAAGCCGGCGGAGGGGATGATAAATCAGGTTAGGTGAATGAGACTAAATAAGAACAAAGACTAGAACAAAGACGGGCGCACAAAACAAATAGCCTACACACGGAAAACAAGTAACGTTAAACTAGATAGTTTAGGACGCAGGTGGAAGAGGCAGTCAAAACAAAGATGCCAGCAGTGCTCTGACTCAAAAATTACAGCAATGGCAAACGCAACACATTTCATGCCATTTGGCCACACACATATCCATACACAGAGCTTACATAAACAATACAATACCGGGCCGGAGTCCCACCAAAATGGATTATGAAGCTGCGTAGCAGCCTGATAATCTGTGATTCCCAAAGTGTTGGCCGTGGACCACTGGTGGGCCGTGGTTTTTGGACGAAGACAAATTACCAAATGGGCCGTACTTGACTAGAAAGCTTGAAGCATACACTAGGTAACAAAGTAGGTTCGAGAACCTACAGTAGCCTACATCAGTGTTTTTATTTTAATTTTCCCTAAATTGATTCATCAACTTTTTTTTTTTAAATATATTTTCCAGATTTGTTTATCCCATTTTTATCCCCCATTAGTGCTACTTTTAATGTATTTATCCTGGTTGCTGCTCCACCCTCTGCCGATCTGGGGAGAGCCGGAACTGGCTCCGTGCTTCCTCCGAGACATGGGCAGTAGCCAGCCGCTTCTTTTCACCTGACAGGGGAAGCTTCACCTGTAGGACATAGCACATGGGAGAATTACGCTATTCCAACGAGTTCCCCTCCCTCTTTAGATTTATCAACTTTTAATACTTTTCCGGCGACCCGACGGATACCCTGATTATATTTTTAATGTAAGCTTCCCAACCCTGCTTGTTTTTAAATGATGTGCACCTATGAGGAGTGCCATCCATCACACTCATTATGTCTGGAGTGGGCTATCCCCACAGAGGTAACGTTAGCTGCTGGCTTCACGCGCAACGCATGTTCACATGCGACACACGGTTATCTTTAACAAGCCGCAGTCTAGAAACACCGTTGGTCCTTGGTGTTTATCAAACGTAATAAACAGTTGCATTTCACTTTCACTTTGTCACAAAGTCACAGAACAGCCCTGGAAGGCTGGTAAACAACGTTACTGGTCCCAGCTAGGTGCAATAGGACGAATCAACGTGACATCACAACCACCAAGAAATGCGGAACCGTAGCAGCAGTTAACTAGTATAACCTCGTGTCACGAGAGAGCCTGGCATGCGTTACTGAGGCAGGAAGACAGAAGAAGACCCCGTCTTCCGTTGGTCTGTGCTGCAATGTTTTCGCCACAGCACGGTCTTCCTAACCTGACGCTGCCAGATGGACGGTTTAGCTACACATTATGTTTCCCTAAACCAGTCGATCTGGGAATGCAGTAATCCAACCCGCTGACGGAGGTGGGCACTTTTTCCAAGGTACTTGGCAGGTGATTGGATGACCCATCTGTCTATCACCGCTGGTGCGTGTTAACTACAACCAATCAGATCGCCATGCCTCTGACGTAACGTTTGCGACCGGGGTATGAGCCTGTTGAAATGTTTGTTGCTAATTAGTGGCTAACAGCAGCCAGGAGTGTTTGGCTACGCGCAGCGAATTGATGAGTGGCCATCCCTTGCGCTATTAATAGTTCATTGATGAAAACGGAGCGCAGTGCCACGTGTGTTTATTTACTATGCTGCCTCGCTATCTCCGTATAAGAACGTAAAGCGCTTTTGCGCAGCTTTGTGTGTGTGTTTTGTGGAAGCTAATGTAGGCTAACATGTGCTCCGGCTGGAGTGATGTGGGCTGGGGCCAGAGTTATGATTATTGCACGGGAATTTCCACAAACTAACGCATGAGCGATTAATAATTGGATTGGATTAATAAACGTTTTGATATTTTGGAAATGCTGTCCAGTTGAGAAATAACTTCCGCGGCGGCAGCCATGTTGACGAGTGAAAAGAACTAAAAAAACCATGTACCCACTACTTGCCCAGACGTTTCTCAGTAGCGTCACACAGAAAGCCCGCCTTAGGCTGCCGTTGATTCGTCGAGCCGGCCATGGTTCGACCAATCATCCTAACTGCCTGTGCATGACAAGATGGATTACGTCGAGAGAATCTCTTTTGATCTCGCGAGGTTATCTATCTTGCAAGCAAGGTTACGGTCTTCCGCCCATAGCCGGAAAACTCGGAGCGAGGTTTTTCCATCCAGGCTAAACTAGTATGAGTTGTGCCAAACAAACGTCAATATCTCAAAAACTACACATCACATATTTTGACATTCTGAGTGAGAGCAGAATTAATATTTCTGGTTTAGTTGTGTTAGTTTCTGACGTCGTCTGACGTAAATAGATCAATAAAATGTTTTTGAATTGTCCCTGGACTGCAGACTAATTTAAACTGTGGAGATCAGAGTGGTTTCCGACGAGAATAATGTTGGTGTTAGTTAGAGGCTTTGTTGCCCCGAGACGCTGCTTCTAACTCGGCCTGGGAGCGGACTCGCCGCTGGACCTGCCTGGAGCTGGAGGTATGTGCGCGCGGCTGTCTGCTCCAGACGGCGGGAGGCTTTGTGGAGCTGCGGAAAAAGTGCATCAAACTCGGAGTGAGAATCCTGTAACATATTGAGCTTATTCAGGTAAGATATTAATAATGTAATTACACATTCAGCGAGAAACAGTCTATACTGAAGACGTGTCAAATTTGACGACGTGTTGTTTAGTATTTTAAGTCTACAGTGTTTAGTTTTTTTCATTTCCTGAAAATTTGCCATTTTGGAGATGCGTGGTTGTCATCGGACGGCGACGATATGTAGTGTTAAAGGCGTATAAACTGTTGCAGTTTTAAAATGAAGTAAATTTAGTCAAAAGCACAACCTGGTAGAGTGAGACACTCAAGGCTGGCTCCATAGGGTCCCATTCTAAAGTTGCCCCCAGTAAGCCGTTTGTTTACCAACACTGATCCCTTGTATACAGACAGACGAGAGAGAGAGATGCACTCCAAGCTACAACACACTTTGAGAGAAGATCACAAGTTCACCTGATTGCTCAGTGAATGGTTAGAAGGATAGTTAGGCTTCATCCTTTTGTCTATAACAAAGTTGTAAACATTCTCTCTCTCTCTCACACACACACGCACACGCACACATGTTCTATTAATTTTTATTATTATTAGTATAGATATTGTTGTTTTATTATGATTATGACATTGAGAACATAGCTGGTTATCAGCAATGGGCAGTATGCAATATTGTCATAGATATGCACTTTAAATATGCCGGGCTGCTAACAGGTGCACTTTAATGCACAGTATTATTGCATATTATTGACCACTACAGATGATTTTATGATTTTTATGATTTGTGTGTGTGTCATTTGAATGTGTCTGTGTCCTCATGTGTTGTAGAACAAATTGCCTCCTTGGAGGACATTAAAGTTTTCTACTATTACTACACACACGTATAATAAATACAAAACTGACTGGAGGGGTGTTTAGGGATTGCTGGTAGCTGGTGTAAAGCTGGAATTATACCTCCTGCATGGACTGTTGCACAGAAATGAGAGACACAGAATCCTGAAGAGAAAATGTTTGGAGCTTTTATACTCTGTGCAGGTTTCTGCTCGCAGAATTGAGCGGGAGTTTTGAAAATTCCACTTTGTCTGCCCAGCCGTGTCCCTGTAGTTAGAGATTTTGGGGTGTGCACGGCCAGGTGAAATTATCCCGCACTGGAGCTTTGCGGAGGGGCATGGCTGCTGATTTGACGTCACTTTTCTGCATGGACCCTCGCGGTCCTTCCCGATGTGGGAAGTATAATTCCAGCTTTAGCACACAATGTTTAAGGTGTTTAGGGCTTGCTGGTAGCTGGTGTAAGAAGGGGTATGGTGTTTCGGGCTTGCTGGTAGCTGGTGTAAGAAGGGGGATGGTGTTTAGGGCTTGCTGGTAGCTGGTGTAAGAAGGGGGATGGTGTTTCGGGCTTGCTGGTAGCTGGTGTAAGAAGGGGGATGGTGTTTAGGGCTTGCTGGTAGCTGGTGTAAGAAGGGGGATGGTGTTTCGGGCTTGCTGGTAGCTGGTGTAAGAAGGGGGATGGTGTTTAGCGCTTGCTGGTAGCTGGTGTAAGAAGGGGGATGGTGTTTAGGGCTTGCTGGTAGCTGGTGTAAGAAGGGGGATGGTGTTTAGGGCTTGCTGGTAGCTGGTGTAAGAAGGGGGATGGTGTTTAGGGCTTGCTGGTAGCTGGTGTAAGAAGGGGGATGGTGTTTAGGGCTTGCTGGTAGCTGGTGTAAGAAGGGGGATGGTGTTTAGGGCTTGCTGGTAGCTGGTGTAAGATGCTCCCAGAATAATGTGGCTTGCCCTCTTCTGCACATGCCCCAACTGGGTGGACAAGGCTTGGGTGTCCCTGAGGAGGGAGCTATTGTCCATGTTCATTCATACAACTAAAATTAGGAGGGGCTGATTAAATAAGAACAGCTTCACTATTATTCTGGTCTAACCAAGTTTCACTGAAAAACATGACATTTAATTGGTGTTCTGTTATAAAATCATTAATTAAAATTGAGTTGCCTGCTAAAGAGCCGTTAGGCTGAAACGTCCGTGTGTGTGCTGTACCTGGTGTTAAGCTGGAATAAACCAAACGAAAGGACATTTTTGTGTGCTGGCTCTCTCTCTCCTACCAAGTATCTCCTGTGCCGTGCACCGAAACTTTGAAAACATCGGTGAGTGTGCTCGCTGCTGGCTTATGCCAGTTTGTTTGAACACTGCTAAAGATCTGACAGTGAATAAGGCCAAGTTTAGTGTGTTCATGAATCAAACACTTACATTTCCTCAGACCTGGTTTCAGCCACTGCTCTCCACCATGGTCCACACTGGAGGAATAAACAAAGTCAGACCAGCACTTTTAATTAATAACCTTCAATATGAGTTTCCGCACAGCATCAGTCATAACTGATGTTAATCAATATTCCTCATCTCTGTAGTGTGACAGAGAAAATGTCTGACTCTCGGCCTTCTAGCATACGTTGCCTCTCCATACCTGAGTCTCCACTGTCCAGCAGAGAGTAGGTTCTCTCCTGAGGCTCCTGGATGATTGTAGCTCAGGTCCAGCTCTCTCAGATGGGAGGGGTTGGAGCTCAGAGCTGAGGCCAGGGAAGCACAGCCTTTCTCTGTGAGAAGACAGCCTGACAGCCTACACACACACACACAGACACACAGAGCATACTGTTATGTAATATGTTATTCAGTGATGTATAGTTTGTAGTGCTGGGTGAGAAGAAATTGTATTTGTTAGATTTTAATTTCAAATAAAAGCAGAAAGACACAGACACACACGCGCACACACACACACACACACACACACACACACACACACACACACACACACACGTGATTTCTAACCCCACATAGGATAAGCAATAACCACGCCCTGTGGCGCCGGGATTGGCCAGGAGCATTGAAGCTTGGGACTAAAGCACCTGGGGTTTTTCATCTTTTAAAATAAAAATGTTTAAAAAACTATTGCTTGTTACATTTTCAGTGCTGTAGGCTACCTTTTCTCTGCGTAAGAATTGAGCTTGAAATTAACGATATGATACATTATATTATATGAGCTATGAACGTGAACACAACACCGTTTATATTATTGTATGTTTTTGTAGATTGTGTACATTGTGTAGATTACAATTATTATGCTTATTATTATTATTACTATGCTAAGGAAGGTAGGTGACCATAATTCATTTCAATGTCCGCTCTCAATATCCGCTCTCGAAATCGCTGTCCGTTCTCAAGAGCTATTCAGTTGGTTCATGAAATCGCTGGGCTGCGTGCCCTCTAGTGCTGCTCCTGGCCAATCCCGGCGCCACAGGGCGTGGTTATTGCTTATCCTATGTGGGGTTAGAAATCACGCCACACACACACACACACACACACACACACACACACACACACACACAGGCTGGAGCCAAATGTGTTTATTGTTGATCTGCTTGTATTGATCTACTCAGTAGAGTTAGAGATACTACTATAATGTGTTAATAACTCTCTAGAGATGTCTGTAACTGTGTAGATGTTTACCCTGACATCTATTCCACCTCACTTAGGTTGTTTTAGCTTGCTCACACCCTTCCTTGTTTACTTCACTGGCTGCTGGTTTTCTCCTGCCTTCAGGTCAAACTAGGAGAACGGCTCCACTGCTTTGTTCATCATCATCATCATCATCATCATCATCATCATCATCATCATCAACATCAACATCATCATCTTCAACCGCTTATCCAGGATCGGGTCACAGAGGTACTGTAGCAGTTCCAGCAGGGAACCCCAAACTTTCCTTTCCCTGGCCACTAGGGGTGCAATAGATCACAAAACCCACAAATCGGATCGTGTCATGGTTTTGATGTCATGTAATAATAAAATAATACATAATAATAATTATTATTTACTCCAAAAAGTACAGATAAATAAACTCCATTAATAATTCAATCATTTGCTACTTTGACTCTGACGCAGCTGCCCCCCCAGTCTGTCTCTGTATTCTCTCTCAGTGTCCCGCCCACAGCACTATCTGATTGGTTACACGCCTATGCCACAGACGGGCAAAGAGACAAGGGTTCAGCCCTCAGCCCCGAGTATGAGAGGGAGGGAGCCCCGCGTACCAGTGGTACCCATCCCACAGGATGAGAACCACTGACCAGTATTCATATGGAAACAGCGGTGCATTGAATCGTGGAGGCAACATGACGTTCAACTTGGGAACCATTGCAAAATGGTGCGCACTGTTTTACAGTTTGAACACACCATGGACGGATTAACCATTATGGACAAAAGCACCAAGTGGCAAGGGCACCAAGCAACTGGGTAAAAAAATATAATAACAGTAATAATAATAAAATAATAATAATAATAAATTGCCGCCCCGCCCCTCGTGCCCCCCCCCCCAAGCAACCAATTTGTGTGTATATGTTGTTGTGTTGTTTTATGATTAATGTGCTTGCTTGGCTGTGCTGTGTCTCTATGCACTGCAAAGTCCTGCATTTAACTTGAAAGATCCCAGCACTGCACCAGGCCGGCCCATTTTTATAGGGGTGTTCTCCCCTAGTGGCAAGTGATATGGCATCGTGTGAGAGGCAGCCCTCCCTTCTGCTCTGCTCAAAATGGCCTGCTCCATGTCAAAGCGTGGAAGTCGAAAACAATTCCTTCTTATAGGGTTGCAGTTTTTGATGCATATCCCAGTTACACCACGGAAAATGTCCGAAGTCACAGCCTAGGTGATGTCACTCAATGAAATCAGTCGCTCGCTCTTTCTCTCCCCTCTCTTTCCCAAACGTAACACAATGCATCTGTCTCGTCTGTGTGGTTTCACTGCAACTCTTTTGTCTGTGTATCTTTTCACTGCAACGCTGCATGGAGATGTAACGTTAAATGTATACTATGCAACTATTTAATTAAAAACAATTATACAAAAGTTTCCCGTCAAATCCCTTTATGTTGAGAGACGCTTCTCCCTGTGTGTATTTTAGTGATGGGGCATGTTTTTCTGCATTCTGTGTTTATGTGGTCGAACGAGGTTGTGTTTATGTGGAGAGAGAGAGAGAGCGGCGGTAAACTGTTCAAATGCAGGTTATTAATTAATTATCTGTTATTCTCTAATAGTTTCACAGCGGTTATGCTATAAAAACAAATAAACACACACACACACACACACACACACACACACACACACACACACACACACACACACACACACACACACACACACACACACACACACACACACACACACACACACACACACACACACCTTCATCAGCCAAACAGCTCAAACATTGATCTGGGAAGGAGCTCTATTTCCTGGTTTTAGTCTGCACTGACTCCACTCTGCTGGATTCCTCTCAGCACATCTTAGTGATGCTATTGGCTGGATGTTGCGCTGTGAGTAATGTTATTGGCTGGCCGTTATACAGCCCCACGTGGACCTCTGCAATGTATCCGCCCCAATACGTCCCGGCACAGCCAATATGTAAATAGCCCCGAAATCAGGCAGGGGGCAGCGTCTGGCCACAAACACACTGCCACAGTATTTAGTGGGTTAAAATTTATGTTTTTGACGGGAAACTTTTAAGGATAAAAAACACTTTTTTTCCACGAAATAGTTGCATAGTATACCATAGTATAGTATCAAAAAGTAACAGTGGCAGTTAAACTGTATTTCACACTGATGGGTAAAGTAGCAATTAATCCGTGTTCACATGCTGTTGCAGCCCTACTGGCCACATTAGCCAGGTCTGACTGGGAAATCCCGAGGCATTCCCAGGCCAGGGTGGAGACAAAATCGTATTAACATATGAGGTTATAGGGTTGAAAGTAAGACTGACTGAGAAAACCTTTCACTCTGCTTTTTATGACGACGATGATGATGATGATTATAGTTTATTCTGGTAGAGAAATATTTTAAATTCAAGTTTACTGTTCTGTTCAACTTTTATTCAGGAGCAAAATTAACCCTTTAAACTCAACAGAATAGTGATTTTACGTATTGTGATATAACCTGATACAAACCATTTTATTGTAATATCATGTTTAGCTTCATTCCCCAGCACTACTAGTTTGTTTTGAGCTTTTGCAGCTTTTGAACAGGTTTTCTGAAAAATAGATTGTAGCTCTGTGTAAACTCAGTACTGTAACAACAGTACTGTACTGTAACTGTAAAAACAATAAACTGCTCTGAAATTATACAAAAACGGTCTCCAATATTAACAGCTGACCCCAGGATCAGCTTTGTGTTTTAATTTCTGTTCTGGATTCACTTTGACAGACCCTGACAAGTAATTTACTTCAGGTTTCACCTACAGAGGCAGTGAGGAGAGAAAGTAGAGTTGAACGCTGGTTTCTCAGCTGGTTTAAAGCCACATCAGCAGCAAATGAGAGTTCAGCTATTTTCTCTAACATTAATGCACATGTAAAGCAGACATTAAATGGTCAGTTGAACAGTAACAGTATATCTGACCTGAGAGTCTCCAGTCTACAATGTCGACTCCCCAGTCCAACAGAGAGCACCTTTACACCGGAATCCTGCAGATCGTTGTTACTCAGGTCCAGCTCTCGAAGACTAGATGACTGGGAGCTGAGAGCTGAAGCCAGAGCTTCACAGCTTCTCTCTGACAGCTGACAGATACTCAGCCTGAAGGACAAGAAGACAGGTGGGAATGTTATGTTATATTTAATGACCCTATTGTATTATTTCTACAGATTGTATTGATGAGGCTAACTGACCCTTATATTTAATGTCATTGTATTATTTCTGCTGACAGACTGTATTGATGAGGCTAACTGACCCTTATATTTAATGTCATTATGTATTATTTCTACTGACAGTCTGTATTGATGAGCAGAGTTGGGGTCCATTACTCAAAAAAGTAATGTATTACACATTACACATTACTTTAAAAAAAAGTAATGCCTTACTTTACTTGATTACTCCCTGGAGAAAGTAATTCGTTACACTACTCGTTACATTACTTTTGCGTTACTCCGTAACATCGCCTGAGATGCATTGTCACGTAATTTGCCAGTTAACAATACAACATTAAACCTTACATTACATATGCCCATATATTAGCACAAATCTCTATCGTAATAAGGTAGGTTGCAAAACTTTTCCTGTCTGACGGTGGCTGTCCATTCCCTGCCATCTGTATTTTGCTCAATATGTTTCTGAAAAATGGTGATTCTACTGTTGAAACTGGCAACATTTCCTGTACTATGTACCATGTAATTGGTAATTGGCTGAACGACTCCTGCCTGACCTTGAATGTCTCTAAAACCGTGAACATGTATTTCTCTATAAGGCGTAATAACACCCCCCCCCCCCCCCACCTGACATCTTTGTTAAGGGTCAGAGGGTGGAGGTTGTCCAGGAGTTTAAATAGCTGGGTATTATTTTAGATAGCAACCTCTCCTTCAAAAAGCACATAAAGAAAACTGCAGGGACTGTCAAACTTCTTCGGCAATTTAGATTCATTCGATGTCAGCTGAGCACAGATGCGGCAAAACTGTACATTCTTTCATTTTATCACATCTGTCTTACTGTGCCACTACTTGGTCCCAGGCCAATGAAACAACAACGCAGCCACTCTTTACTCTATTCAAGCAAGCGCTGAAGGTCCTGGATAAAAAACTTAAAAGTTATCATCATTGTGACATTATCAAGAAATATAACTTTCTAACACTTGAGAATTTTCTGTTGATGGCAAATGTCTGTTTGTTGTATAGGATCTTCCACGGCCTTGCCCCCCTGCCTTTCAACAAATTAGTGACAAATCGCAACGCTAGTGTGAGAGCCTCCACTAGAGGGGACTGTTGCCTTTTAGATTAACTAAATTCAGTCAATCTGCATTCACAGTCAAAGCGGGTGGGCTGTGGAACACCCTGCCAGCAGTAATTAAAGGCTGCAGTACTCTCAGAGGTTTTAAATCCTCTATTAAGAAGTGGCTGAGAGAGGGTCAGTCTTGCGGCCACCTATAGTCATTGGTGTGGTCTCATATACTATTTCTTTCTGTGCTATGACATTATTTATTTTTTACCACTACCTCATTTGCCAATGTGTGATTTTAGTGGATTGCTATCTACCTCTATGTGTTCTATTTTACTGTGCATTGTACATGTATTATCTTGCTAATAGTAAGTATATTTTTTTGTCATGTATCTTGATTGTTTAGACATTAGGATTTTCTTTTATTGCTGTATTTGATATGTACTGTGTGTGCACAGGACTCTGTGTGCCCAGGGACTACAGATGCAAATTAGCTTTTAGCTATCTCTGGTGCAATATGTTTATTGTGTACTGTCCCTGCTTAAATAAACAATAGAGATAAAGATAAAGACATTATGTATAACATCACATATGGTACTGCTTATGGTACTGGTCATTTTATTCTCAAATTGACAAATTTTTAACATTGACACAGGTTTAAACTGTGGAAAAACAAACGCAATGTGGCTTACCCTCAGAACAAAGTCAACCACAAATCAGAGGCAGAGTAGTACGGGTCTTGAGTCAGACTTCACATCAATTCTTCATCTAAACTAGTAATGAAGCCTCATATTGGTGGAAATTCCCCCAGAGATACATTACTAATATATTAGATATTGCATGCACTGGCCTATCTGCAAATGAAACGGTTTACTGGATATTCAAACCAGTGTATTAGACACAACAAATTATTTAATTATGTGGGTGGCGGTGTGGGTGGCAGTGTGTGTGGCTGCGGTGTGGCAGCAGTGTGGCTCACGATTGTGATGTCATCAGTAATGTTATCAGTGATGTCACTTCACAATTGTGATGCCATCAGTGATGTCACTCGAGCAACTCTGATGTAGTATAGGCCGATGGCACACAGTTGGCCCAGATGGCCCCTCGGTGGGGGGCGGTGTGTGTCTGTCTGTCTGTCAGTCACGATTTTGGGAGCCCCTGGAGCGGGCGACTTCCATAACTGCAGCCATGGCGCATCATCTCCAGAGTCTCCACCCTATACACACTGTTATGTCAGATATCTATGGCTAAACATGGTCAAAGTTCCAAAACTTTAGGTTAACATGTAGAAATGCTGCCTATATGTCAAAAGCCCTCACATAAGTTGATTAACTCATTGAATGCCAATGACGACAGCTGTCGTCAATTCAAATACTGACGTAGACTGCCAAAGACGACGATTGTCGTCAATTGCGTTTTTTGACGGTGGGACGTGGATCAATCCCTGATACATCTCTGGTACAACTATTGTAGCTATTGGAGGTCTATAACCTATTTTACAGAACCCTTAGGTGGCGACAGTGCTCTCCACATAACAGAAAGGCAAGGAAAAAACAAAGAAGAAGTCGTTATGGAAACGGAAATCGCATCGCATCCGTATGCATCGATATGCTGAAGCACGTTACTGCAGCTGTGCCTGCAGCAGCCAATCTGCTCCCACAATTGAGCCGCTCCGTGTCGGTTGCGACAGCAGCACATCCGCACATCCACACCGTGGAGTTGTTATTATTCTCAACTGGAAGCATCGTTGCCGGTGACAAACACACGCGGAACGCTGTAAAAAAACTGGATGTTGCGCACCCTTCACTGTGCGCACAGCAAACTCAGCAGAGAGCCACCACAGACAGGAGGAGGAGTGTGCAGTTGAGGCGAGGCGGGGCGGGGGGGGGGGGGGGGGGCACGCAGAGCAGCACGCAACACCCAGACAGACCCAGGCAGCAGGACAGGATTAACAAACGCAAGCCAGAATATCCGATGCCCAACAGCAGCAAATCAAGACCAGCAAGAAGCTGCAACCAGCAGCGCACGCAGGGGCCAGCGCTGCTGGTTGTAGCTAAAAATATTATTCTGCCAAACAAAATTCCCTGGCCTAAACTGTTTTATTGAAGGAAATTATTTTTGAGGTGTGACTACATTAGAAAAGATTAGCTTCAGAGTCAGTGATGTGCTTGAAATGTTTAATTTCACAAAAGGCCAATTATCTCAGCTTCTAGAAAAAAATTGCTGTTTTTGGATGAATCAAGCTATCTTCTCCGGCTCATAACTAAAGAACGGAAAATGGGATCAATAAACTTTTTTTTGCAGATGATAGAATAGAGTCTCATCGTTCTTTGTGCGTGTTCAGTGTTTACATAGTAATATCACACAATATTCTGTGGGCCTCGAGAAATCACTGAAAACGCTCTGAAACTCTGGCACTGGGAGCGTCCGTTCTCCAAAAGTGGCTGGCACTCAATGAGTAAAGAGCTGAAATGAGGAAGAAATTAGCTGTGCTGAAAAACAGCTAAAACTGAAATGGAAGAACTGTAGTGCGTTAGAGGGTATAGGAGAATACTGTCCCAGAGGACTAAAGAGATGATTTAGCATCTAAATGTAGCCCAGTCTAAAAAGTATTTCATTTTAGGCTAATAAATATGTAAATAAATAATTAAGATGAATAAATAATCTTGAAATGTATAAATGTATGTTCAACCCTGTTAAAACAGTTCATAGTGACTTAAAAGCATGCTATAAGCAGATGAATATATCTTTGTCATTATTTTGGTGATGGTCGTTTAAGATTCATGTTTGTTTGCTGTGCAGTGTGCACAAGAAGCAGCGTGGTTGACGTTCAACCTAGCCTAGAAAACCTAACCTTGTCAATCATTTCCCTTTTGTAAATGTCATTGGTTGTTACTAATGTGTTTAGCCAATCAGAGAGGTGAAGGGGCGGGAGGTAGAGGAGACCCTGTTTAGTCTGACGCACATGGTTTGTCAGACGACGAGAGGAAATCAGAACGTATGAACAGTGTATAAGTTGCTGGAGTTTATGTCCATTAATGAGGTGGATGCAGAGTTTACTGAAGGTTCATGGATATATGGCAACTTGCAGAAGGTAAATAGCCTCTGTGTGTATTGTTTGTGGCACTTCATCATGATGTAGTGTGTAAAGTAAAATGCTATTAGCAATTAGCATGCTAGTGATATTAGCTCATGCTTAACTATAGTAGCAGCTGATGTTACTGTGCGTTGGTAGTGTGTGTTAATGCTTTTCACTGGTTTGAAGCTCGACATGAGTTTTAATATGAGTTAGTGACTAAGAAAAACTGTCATGTACATGTTAGACTGAGGACCAGGAAGCTCTCCTTGGACTCTTTTGGAAGAGAGAAGACGTCTCCAGGCTCGGCTATCCTACATCAGGACTGGGTCCCGTCGGTGGTCGGCGTCAAGCTCACTCATCGTCCCCCCTCACCTTACATCGCCAGGTTACCCCATCTTTTGCCCTGTTTCACCCAAGGACTGTGAGTAAGAACTAACAGTGCACGTGCTACCTTTTATTTTCAGCTTGCTTGGCAAGTGAAGCGGCCATTTGTTTTAGGCCTCACCGCTCACGAGCGTCGACTCAGGCCTGCAACCAGTTTTATTTTATTTTGGGAAAAAGGACATTTTGAGAAAAGTTTAACAGGAAATATAGGAAACATTTAATTTGTATACAGCATACGGTGAATTTTGTTTTGTATGTGATGTATGTTTATTTTTATAACTTAATTCAGTATTTATATGTGTCATATTTACATTTCATTAAGGTGTATTTAGAGGGAAAAGGAGTTAAACACAATTCTTAGTAGGTTCAAAAAGAGAGATATATATCATATTTTCCTGCTAAGTGGAGGCACCATAATTTATTTGTAAACCATTATTAGTGTAAGAGGTTTTACACTAGTAACTTTATTTTGTTATACAGGTCACACGGACAGCCACAGCTAAAAGTACCCAGGCCCCGCCCATAGTACTACAACCCCCGTTATTCATTTAGTAACTTTAATAGCTACATGGGTCGGGTGCTACAAGAAAAGTTCACATTTGAGAAGCTGGAATCAGAGAATTAGGAATCTTTTCCTTAAAGAAATGGCTCAAAATGATGAATAGATCATCAAAATAGGCAATTAATGTAATATTTGGCAATTAATCGATGAATTGACTAATTGTCTTTATCAGTTATTATAAAATGTATTTTTATGAATTTTCAAAATACGAATTTGTATTTCAAATACATTTTTCAGACCACAATTTTGTAGATAGATAGATAAGTTTTATTTCTGTGACATACACCATATTCATGGTGCCCAACCCGTCTGGGCTTACAAGACACAAATCATTCAAATTGCAGTCTGATCGTTCCTTAGGGAACAGTTTATGACGATATGCGTCGAAAATGGGAATAAAACTGTCTATTTAGATGGAGGAAAACACGCTGCCACTTGGCCCCCACAGAGCTACATTCTAGGACTGGCTTGCACACTATTTTGATCACAACAACGCCTAGGACGGACAAAAATGCTGCGGAGATCACTGGGTGAGTCGTCAGATCATAATTAATGTGAGGAGAGGGGTCCAGGTTAAAAAAAAACGAAATTCTCCTTTAATTGCTAATTTAAGTGAAATTAAGTGAAATACAGTCTAACTGCCTGCCGTTATTACTTTTTGAAAGTGTAACAATGAGTTGCAGAAGAACGAGACGTTCATTGACTGTCACGTTACATTCGGGAAGGAGAGGGGGGAGAGCGAGCGACTGATTTAATTGAGTGACATCCCATAGGCTGTGAAGTTCGGGCATTTTCAGTCGTGTAACTGGGAAACTGGGAATGTCTCATCATTGAAATAGATCACAAGATGGTGGTGTTTATGCAATTTACGCAGCGATGCTGCCTGCAGCTTGTCTGCCTGCAGCTTGTCTGCCTTCCCCTCGAAAAACACAGACAGCTCAGCTCGCTGTGAGCAACTGCCAGGGTGTGTTCAAACTGTAAAACGGTGTGCACCTTTTGCTACGGTTGCCAAGTTGTTACCTCCACGATTCAAAGCACCGCTGTTTCCGTTTGAATACTGGTCAGTCAGTGGTTCTCTACCTATGGTACGGGTACCTCACGGGACTCAGCTCCCTCTCATACTCAGGGCTGAGGGCTGAACCAGCTGTCTCTTTGCCTGTCTGTAGGCGTGTAACCAATCACATAGTGCTGAGGGCGGGACACTGAGCAAGACTACAGAGACAGACAGGAGAGGCTTCTGCACAGGGGGGTACGGTGGTGCAGTGGTAAGCGCTGTCGCCTCACAGCTCGAAGGTCCTGGGTTCGATCCCCACCTGGGACGCTGTGAATGCTGAAGGAATGCGTGCCCGTCCGCATGTCCTCGAGTGCCCACCGCCCGGGTGGGGTCGTCAAAAAGGGCCTTTCTGTGTGGAGTTTGCATGTTCTCCCCGTGCCTCCTGGGGGTTTCCTTCATATAGGAACCCCTTCACCAAAACATGCAATATCCTGGTTGCTGATGTGGTGCCTCCTCTGGTCGTGAAGGGCGCCTGTTCGGAGGGAGGGGAACTCGTTGGAATAGCGTGATCCTCCCACGTGCTATGTCCTACCGGTGAAGCTTCCCCTGTCAGGTGAAAAGAAGTGGCTGGCTAACTGCCCATGTCTCGGAGGAAGCATGGAGCCAGTTTTCAGCTCTCCCCAGATCGGCAGAGGGTGGAGCAGCAACCAGGATAAATATAAATGAGCACTAATGGGGGATAAAAATGGGATAAAAAAGTCTGGGGGAAAAAAAAGAAAAAAAAAAAAAGGAGAGGCTTCTGCATCAGAGTCAAAGTAGCAAATTATTGTATTATTAATTGAGTTTATTTATCTTGATTTTTTGGAGTAAATACTACATTTATTTGTTTATTTAAGCTCCAATTCCACGGAGCGATCCAGTCCGGTTAGAAAAGCCTGAGCTCCCCCCCTCCCTTTCATCCCTGTCTGTATATATTATTCCATATTATTATGCTTCTCAAACCAATCTCACTGCAGTTTAAATACTGCAAGCATGTAAATATGCTACACTATAGCAAGATCAAAGTGAAAAGAATGTTCGAAACGCATTGACTAGAAAAATATAGCCTATCCCTATGTGGCCTATGTCATGATGAGATTAGATTGGTGAAAGTTTGTCCAGTTTAGAATATCGTTTTCTCCCGCTACCTTTTCTTCTCCAGTGCTGCAGATGATGCACATAAATATAGCCTACATTATGTAAAGTCATTGCATAAATGTGTTTTTATTGTAAAAGTAAATGTGAAGTAAGAAGTCTTATTGGAGCGGACATCACAGTAGGACATCACAGTAGAACCGTGTTACAGCTGTCACTCATCTAAATCACGTTAAATCTGCGAGGGATATATATATATACAACCTGGATTACATATATGTTTCACATAGGGTTGTGTTTGGATTTCTATGTTTTATTTTGACCAATGTTGAAATGTTCTACAATTGCATGTTGTGATAACATAAACATTATTTCTATCTACCCCTTTAGGCAATTTAGGCTGATTTGGTTGATATTTCTTGTCGAAAAATATATTAGCCTCAATGCATGCTGGGAGATTTCACATGTGGCTCAACAGCCTCTGAATCACAGGGGCTCAAAACTAGATATAACAACTTTTTTCCATCGGTCTTTGTGCCTGTCTGACACGCGAGAGAGAGGGAGAGAGAGAGAGAGAGAGAGATAGAGACGCGCGAGAGAGCGAGATAGAGAGAGAGAGAGAGGGGGAGAGAGTGTGAGATTGGCAGAGGAGAGCTGTGCGTAAATACGCACAGTAATATCCGCGGTGCACTGAATAAGGCCTGGTTTTGAAAAGCGCTAAGCGCCAGGGGGGAAGATATCGTTAGGCCGGTATTTAAGGCCGAAACGCCCATTCTGGCCTATTCTGGCACTGCGCCACACCTCTTTGGCGTAAAGCGCATTTCGGGGCCCAAAACCATGTTGGTATGTTCCCGAGGCAGGCGCAAGGCGCGTTTTTTTGCGTTCAACGCCAGTTTTTGCGCCTACGGCCAGTGGGAAGATAGGGGGCCAATGTCCCCGATTTTCATTTCAGAAATCTGGACACCTTAGCACAGCACCTACTGCTAAACACCAAGGGCTGAAAGAAAACCACTATTTATCAGCCAGAAATGAGCCACACATTACAAGCAAACGTCAACTTCTGAGTTTAATGTCGATACAAAGGACTCGGGATGCTCTGGCTGTGTGGAATTCCTTTCTTGATGAATTAGTGGACGTTAGTGTGGTATGTTTGGTATTGTTTGGATGCGGCCATTGGTTCCCTCCTTGTGCAAGAGGGAGAGCAATCTTTGCAAATATCGAGTTCTGAAATGCGTGTTTCAACATTCCGACCCAGTGATCCTTTGTATTGACATTAAAGCTGCTATACGAGCAAGATTTTCGATTGTTATTATAGATGTTAGGGTTAGGGTTAGGGTTTACAGTCTAAATTTAATATTGATGCATCACATCTTACCTCTAATAGTAGACGAGACCAACACCGAGTACTCTCGCTTGAACCCCGAGTGAATCGGCCAGTGTTGTCTTGATGATTAGTCTGTCAGCGGGCCGGCAGATCAGGAAGTGAAATAAAACGGTTTGCGGCAGCCACTTCGGCCATAACCACAAAATAACAAAATTACTTCCAAACAAACTGTTAGAATATGATGAGAGATGTTCACGAGAGTAGCAAGCCCCTGGATGTAGCGAGCATGGCGTTCTCCTTGTTTATGGTCTGTTGCTAGGCAGAGCGAAACGGTTGAAGGCAGGCAGCTGCCGTAAACCGTTTCGTTTCACTTCCTGGTCTATCCGGCCCGCCGGAAGACAGACACACTCTATAATCATCAAGAGAGCAATCTCCGATTCACACGGCTTTGGTCTCAGCTACTATTATAGGTAAGATGTGATGTATCAATATTACATTTAGACTGTTTAATAACCATCGAAAATCTTGCTCATAGCTGCTTTAAAAGAAGATAAGTTTTGGTTAGGTATTTTTGCAACGATTTTAACATACACGGTATGGCCGGCCACTTCAAGCACCATCCACCCAGCCCGCGGAGCTGCAAGCAGATCTGTGTCAAAAGCTGTAACACTGAAATGTCACTATGGAGCTACAAAATACATCATTTTTGGACACCCGACGCAGCGAAAACCACATGGGATCATTTAATGTCCCGATTATGAAGCAACCCAATCGCCAGATCAAATGTCAAAAAAGAATACTGGTATTATGGAGCTTAAAAATTTACTCTATCAATTCGTCTAATTAACGTTATACGCGCCGCAACAAATAAACACATTTCCAAGTGTCTCTGCCATCACACTGGACATCAACACTAGCGGGAGACTTCTCCCCCTCCAGCAAATAAACATGAATGCTATGCGTAACGAACAACACATCTTACCGAGAGGGAGAGAGCTAAGCTAAGTAGCTAACAGCTAACTAGCGTGTTAGCTAGCCAATCTGAAAAGCATGTAAACACCGGTGAGATTAGTGAGAGAGTCGGTACAAGGAGGAGAGACCCTCGAGTGCTTGTGCAGAACTAGTGCACGTTGTGTACTGCAGGTAATGAGCCGCTGTGATGAAGATTAAAGCGAGATTAACGGAGTTAAGAGCAGACAGATACTATCGCAGCTGCGGTCTCGCTCTACGAGTCAACTCAGTGCACATGACGCATTCAGGAGCCGTCGGTAAAGCATGCGAGTGTGGCCTTTGAGTGACATCTTTCTTCTTCTTCTTCTATGGAATTGTATGGCAGTTGGCATCCTTAATTGTGCATTACCGCCACCTACTGTATTGCTAAAACTATAGTGCAATTACAATATCAATAAAAAGTGTCCACCAAAAATGCGCCCATTCACCCCAATATCCATACTGTGGCCCAGACCAGTCGTCTAGGCCGAAGCGAACACTTCATTCAGCGTTTTCGTCAAGTCATCTCCCGAAATGTCCTCAATATCCAAACATTTCCTGGCAGTGTCCCCATCTTGATCCTCTCTGACTTGCTTTCTATCTCCATAGCACAGTTGATCACCATCGCCACGAAAGCCAAAAAGGCTTTCTTGTCCACAAAAAAAAAAAAATCCAGATTCACCAGCACCACTCTTCTCCTGTTCCTTTCATACTTCCACTATCTCATGTTTCCTTTCCATACCTTTAACCAGTGTTGGGCACGTTACTTTAAAAAAGTAATATATTACATATTACTCATTACTATTTTCAAAAGTAATATTATTACTTTACTTATTACTCCATGCCAAAAGTAATTTGTTATACTCGTTATATTACTTTTCCGTTACATTCCACACAAATGGCAATAGGCCTTTTTCACTGCAGCGATTTTGTGTCTAAAAGGCAGGAGGTAACACAGGTGCACCAAGATGTTAATTACGGCTTCCAACTTCCAGTCCATTTAGGTGTTCCAGTGCCGGAGCCCTAATTAGTTAGTTGGTTGCACCTGTGTATACTCTGTCTTCTAGACACAAATAGCTGTTGTGAAAAAGGCCGATAGCGTTTTTCTCATCAAAATGCAGACTTTGCAGTGCGAATGTGTGAACTAGGTCTATTATGTGCCATTCCATTTAAACTAATCGCTTTGCCAGAGCACAGCTTCCTACAGAGATGCTTGATGAAGAGCACACCTGGCTCAAAGTGATGACAAGATGCAATCTTTTAATAAACAGCTTCTGTTTTATAGAATGCAGTATAATGCACTGCCAATGGAAACTCAATACGTATAGGCTACATCTTTGCGTAACCAGTTTGTGTCACAAATAACGTTAGCTCTGCAACATTAACATTAACCTGACAATAATAACAGCAATGTTAGTTTGATGTCCAACAGCTTGTGAGTTTTTACGTTATTTCTGTATTTTAACAGTTTTCCGGTTTCTGTTGTGCTGTCCTTTCGTCTCGTAACGTTAGGAAGTTTGAGCTCGTGTTTTTCACAGTGGAAAGAGTGTTAGTAGCCTACCTGTCCTGGACACTGTTTACATTTGACTTTGATGTTCGTGTCACCTTTCTTCCCGACAAAAACAAAGTCATGGGAATATATCCAGCCACGGATTTTCCTCCTTGGCTCAGCAGCTGATGAGCTTCTTGTACCGCAATAAAGCTTCTTTCACCCGTTCTGCCAAACACACGCTTGTCAAGATGACCATCCTGCCCATCTTTGATTATGGCGACACCATCTACAGAATGGCATCCCAGAGCGCCCTCAAAAAACTGGACACGCTTCATCATTCTGCCATCCGTTTTGCCACTGGCGCACCATTCACCACTCATCACTGTGACCTTTACAACCTGGTCGACTAGACATCCCTTCACACCAGACGGCTTCTTCACTGGCTCCAGCTCATCTACAAATCCATTCTAGGCAAAACTCGTCTCTACCTCTCCTCCCTTCTACACTTCTCCTGTTCCGACTACAATCTTAGATCCAGTGACTTCATCCGACTCTCCGTTCCGAAAGTCCGCACCGTCTTTGGCCGCAGCGCCTTCCGCTTTGCGTCAGCTTACGACTGGAACACTCTACAAAACACCCTCAAACTCACGGTCCTCTCATCGCTCACTGCTTTTAAGCAAAACCTGCAACAGATCGTAATTGACTGTTGTACCTGTTGACCTCCTCCCAACCACACACATACCCCCAGTCCCTCCTCTTCTCCCTTCCCTGCCCCTTCACCCCCTCCCTCCCTCCCCCTCCTCTTTCTCTCTCTTCCTCTCTCTCTTTTTCTATCTCTATCGCTCTCTCTCTCTCATATTGTTATTGTAGCCTGTGTTTGTATATAGTATGCTCCTATTACTACTGTAATTTTTTACTTGTATTTATATAACCTTGTTTTTTATTTCAGCCTCCCACCCCCTTCCCCCAAAAGGCCCTTGCTTTTTGTCAGGCTGCCTTTGTATATAAGAAATTGTTCTTACTTGCTTGCCTGGGTAAATAAAGGTTAAATAAAATAAATAAAAGCAGGGCAGAGAGGGAGGTGTGCTGTGTTGGTGCTCTGAATGTGCTCTGCGGTGATGTCACCTTGTGTTGGGAGCGTTAAAAGCCATGCTGCTTGTGATCAGTGAATGCCTACTGCGTGTCACTTTGCAGCGCAGCGGCATCACAGAATGGACTCAACAAAAGATGTAACGAGTTGTTTTATCTTGAAGTAACGGTAATATTATTACTTATATTCTATTAGTAATTCGTTACACTACTCGTTACTTGGAAAAGTAATATTATTACAGTAACGAGTAACTAGTAACTCGTTACTTCCCAACACTGCTTTTTTATAATGTGACCCCCCACAATGCAGGCATTTAACCTGCCCTTTACACCCCTCAACTTTGCATTCATCTTTACCACATCGCCCACATATTGTATCTCTTATGCACACTGCAGCTACATGACCATATCCTTGACAACAAAAGCACCTAAGAGGCGCTCTCTCAAACGGCCTCACCCTATAGCTCACACAATCTACAAAGACTCTTTCTGGAACTCCTGCTTTAAAAGTCAAACACACAGACTGTTCTCCTTCTTACCTTCTACAAACCTTGTCATTTTTCTTGCCTCAAACACACCGGCTACATCCTCAAACGTGTCCATGTCAACATCAAGTGGAACACCACTCACCACTCCTTTTTTCATGGGCTCTTTTCCAAGAGCAAAACACTCTACCCTACAACATTCATAGTTTCTTATCTCAATGACTTTCAAACCCTGAGCCTTCGACACACAATCTATGATTACCATTCCACTTCTAGTCACCCTGACAGATTTAACCATTCCCACTTTCTTTTAAGTAAACTTTCCCACGTCGTGTGGATTACTGAAAATTCCATCGTCCTTCGTTACTGCTTTCATACCAACAATAAAAGGACCAGACTTCACAAATTTCTTCACTTGCTGACTATTGTCACTCGATACACTACTGAAACTTTTTTGTTAATTCTACAGCCCTCTCGAACCTTCATCAATTTCAATTTTGCTCTCACTCTCAGTATCACGGTTCGGCACCATTTCCTCCCCGAGTGACATCTGTAAATCAACAAAAGAATTAACCTGGGTTACCCTTACTGCAGTATCCTTACTACTAGTATCCTTGCCTTTATCTCACCCTGTTGTATATTTTGCTTTCCTCATGACACTACACAAGAAAGAAGTAACACAAATTACATGGAATAACAATTGCCACCACTTTGCATCACTCCTTCCGTGGCTGTACCCCATCGAGCCACAACCCAGGGATGCTTGCCCCCATGGTTGCCACACGCCGGACGTGGTCTGGGGCCGAATTTGCCCTTGTTCTTTACAGTCAAGAAATAGCCTATGTTTAATATAGCGAACACTACAACATAAACTGTTTCTGAAAATAAATTGCTTTATCCCAGTTAAACACTTGCTTTGCAACTCTACTCTCTGACATATTAGACGGTTCCACAATCTCAACATTTCACCTTTTTGTTTGATCAAACAAGGCTCCCAACACGTCTCCTTGAAAAGCAACACAGGTGCAAATTTATGTACGCCAATTTTGTATTTGTATTGTGATTTTTTGAACACATATTTGTAATTTGTATCAAAATACTTTATGTATTTTCGCCCATCTCTGCTCATAGTACCATGAGTTAGGTGCAGCTCGGAGTTCTGTTTTTTACACCTATATAGGCATCTTACTGTGGAACAGCCTTGCACAAGGCGTCAAACTCTCAGAGTCTAGAGGGGTTTTTAGAGGTCGGGTCGACGCTCATCTCTGGAGCTATGGTGTAGCTACGGGTGCGCCTGGGTGTGCCAATGCCACCCACACAGGCAGCTGGCACACCCAAAAAGAAAGAGGGAAAAATTAAGTTATTAAGCCATTGAGACCAATAGCGTTTTTGGAGCTGCCAACGTCTTTCTGCAATTCATTCTCTATTTAAGGACGCGCTAGACGTGCTCCTCTTTTAATGAACGCACCTGGCGTTTCAGCGCTGGTGGCGACTGTTGTTTGTGGGCGTTTTTAAGCTGAAAAAGTTGAACATTAGAGGAAAAGCGCCCTGATCATCTTTTCCTCTCTTCCTACCTTTTCTCCTCCCGAGGGATTTTCAACCTCTGCTGCTGCCAGAATTAGCAATAATCTGGCTTTCATGTTGACAGTGAACAACATCAAACAGACAAAACTAGCTGGTGACCGTCCGTGTGGTCGTTGTGTTCTGATCTGTACTGCACGCGACTACAGGGGAAAACAAACGGAGCACAAAAAAACCGCTCCGTGCACTGTGTTTTGTGCACAATGGAAGCGCTCTCAACATGATTTGCATAGCGTTCTGACTGAAAAAAGCGATTTGGGTGTGAACGCTTGGTGGTGGACAGTGGAGAGACGATGATGAAGATGATGCAGCCGAAACACTGACGTTAATAACAGCGGGGGGATGCAGCCAAAAACACACTGGTGGTTTGTGCAGCAGCAGTCAGAGGACACTGAGAACACTCCAGATCTCTCTGCAGTAGACGAACCTGCATGCCAACCAAACTTGCGTTCTTTCCCGGCTAGAACACTCATTGGAAAATGAGATACCAAAGTGGTTTTACATGTTGCCAAAAAATACAATTTAATTGACTGCTTCTACCTGCTAATAATGAGTGTGAAAAGGAGCAAACATTGATGGTATGGTCATAATGGTCCTATCTTAATATTCCTCTAAATCTGGCTTGAAGGGCCCAAACTTTTTTTTATGGTTTATGGTTCGTCCCCTGGCACACCCTCTCTTTCTGTGGCACACCCAATGTGCCAAGTCTGGCTACGCCAGCTGCTCTGGAGCAAGGTATAGTAGGCCTAATTGACTGGTCCTGTGCGCATATTGTGTTTCACTGTGATGACTGTTTATATTTTTGTGCAAATGTTTTTGTAGTTTCTGTTACGACCCAGACTAGGGGTCACAGCATGCATCAATTGATATCCCGATTTACAAGAGTATCTACCTCCTCTCAGACCATCATAGACCTGGTATTGACATCTGACAAGTCCAAAATATCAAACAGTGGTGTCATCGAATATGGTCTTAGTGATCACTCAATGATTTTCTGCACTTGAAAAACCCGTAGATCTGTATTTAACTGTCACAGCTCAGTAAGGTCCAGGTCTCTGAAAAACTACAATACAGAGGTTCTATTAGACTTCCTGGGTAGTTTGGACTGGTCAGATGTCTTTTCTAGCTCCTCAGTGGATGAAGCGTGGTGCTACTTTAAAACATTATTTCTGTCTGCTGTTGATAGATTAGCTCCCCTGAAGACGTCCAGGATCAAAGCCAGGTCAGAACCCTGGGTCAACACTGACATTATAGAGGCTATAAAAGCAAGAAATGTCAGTTTTAGTCACTTTAGAAAACACAGAGATCCCGCCTCTTTCCGCACATTTAAAAAACTGCGAAATGAGGCAAATCAGCTTATTAAGAAAGCCAAGGCAAACTTCTTCAGGGAGTCTATAGCAGAAAACAAAAATAATCCTTCACAACTATGGAAAACCTTGAAACACCTAGGGCAAAACAACAGACTTAGGACAAAAACCATAAATAAGACCCTGATTATAGAGGGCACAGTTACAGCTTACTGCTTCAACAGGTTCTTCACCACTATAGCAGACACTATAGTCGGCAGTAAACAAACTGCCGACTTTTACAGGGGTCTTTGGTGAGAGCCATGTTGATTCATTCTACAAAAAGATGAACGTTCAGACAGATGCTTTTTCTTTTACAGAAGTGTCTGAAGGGGAGGTGCTTAAAAGACTCAAGGCCCTGAACCCATCTAAAGCAACCGGACTTGATAATATCCCGTCCAGGTTTCTAAGAGACGCAGCTGAAGTCATCACCCCATCTATAACGTTTATAATTAATGGGCTCTATTCTCCCACAGGCCATCGGCGCTATTACGGGCCTTAACCGCAAAAAAACGTGCCTTGCGCCTGTTTCGGCAAGATAGCAATAGGCTTTAGGCTGCCAAATGCGCTTTAGGCCGAATGGGCGTGGCGCAGTCCCAAAGTGGGCGTGTCGGCGCTAAATACCAGCCTAGTTATATCTTGGGAGCTGGCCTACATTTAGCGCTTTGCGCTTTTGAAAAGCAGGCCTATTCTCTGCCTTCACTGCTTCTTCTCTGTCACCCTTCTCTCTCTCTCTCTCTGAGTTCCCAGCATGCATTGTGTTTCTTCATTTCGCTACTAAATAGCCACCAAATGAGCCAAAATAGATATAAAAGGTAGTTCTAAATTAATGTGTAATGGTAACACAGCCTGCCATTGTCAACATTTCAATATTGGACCAAATAAAACTTCGAAATGAAAACACCACCCTATGTGAAACATATATGTCCTCTTGAGCCTATATATACCCCTTGTGGAGTTAACGTGATTTAGAGAAGTAACAGCGGAACGCGCTTCGGAACGCGCTTCTAATGGCATCTGCTATACTCTGATGTCCCTCCAATAACTTGGCCCTATTTCACATTTAGTTTTACAATAAAAACACATTTATGCAATGACTTGACATAATGTAGGGTATATTTATGTGCATCATCCTTCCTGCAGCAGGCGAGAGAAAATGATATCTTTCTGGACAAACTTTCACCAATCTAATAGGCTATATTTTTCTAGCTGATGCATAGAACATTATTTTCACTTTGATCTTGCTATAGTGTAGTGTATTTACATGCTTGCAGTATTGAAACTGCAGTTAGATTGCTTTGAGAAGCATAATAATATGGAATAATAGCCTATAATGCAGACAGACAGGCTGGATGAAGGGAGGGGGGGGGGGGGCAGAGCGTTTGGCTTTCGTCTGGTTTTGCGGGATCACTGGAATTGGAGCTAAAAAGGCAAGCGTGCGATTCGTTTATTGCACTTATCCAATGAGCATGACGGTGCATAATTTTACGCCTAAAAGGCGTGATTGTAATGCTTTGGGCTGCATCTAGCGCCAGCACGACGATATCAAGTGCGCCTTTCCACGCCCACTGCTTTGATCTGCGCCTGCCGCTCGGCCTAGAAACTGCGCCGATGCAACGATAGGGGCCAATATGTCCATAACACAAGGCCAGATTCCTCGTGAATTCAAATTGGCTAAAGTAGCCCCGTTACACAAAAAAGGAAGCAAACTGGAACCAGGAAATTATCGTCCTGTTTCAATTCTTTCTTCAATATCAAAAGTAATCGAAAAAGTCATTTTTGATCAGATAGACAGTTATCTATCATTGCATGGTCTGCTGTATGAATTTCAATCTGGCTTTAGGAAGTCACATTCAACAGACTCCTGCTTGCTCTATCTAAACGACTTCATAAGGCAAGAAGTGGACTCTGGTAAGTACTGTGGGATGGTCATGCTGGACCTTCAGAAGGCATTCGATACAGTGAACCATGACATCCTCCTGTACAAGCTCAGGTCCTTGGGATTTAACAGCACCTCCCTTAAAATGGGTGGGGTCTTATTTAAAGGGAAGAGAGCAGGTTACCGATGTGAACGGTACCCTGTCCTCCCCTCTCCCCCTACGGTGCGGGGTGCCCCAAGGGAGCATATTGGGTCCACTCTTTTTCCTAATTTATGTAAATGATATGAAGTCGGCATGTGACTGCGACCTGTTTCTCTTTGCGGACGACTCGGCTCTCCTGGTCTCCCACAAAGAGAAAGAGGAGGTAGAACTTATTCTTAGCAACGAACTCCAGAAAGTAAGTACATGGCTAGTAGATAATAAATTATCTCTCCATCTAGGAAAAACCGAGTCAATTCTGTTTGGCTCTAACGCCAAACTTAAAAAATCCCCTGGCTTCACCATCACAGTCGACAATGTGACCGTTGAAAGCAAGGAGGAAATTACATATCTCGGCTGTATCCTGGACAGTAAAGTATCGGGAGAGAGTATGGCTTTAAAAACCATCTCCAAAATAAATCAGAAGGTTAGATTCCTGGCCAGACTTTCCTCCTTCCTAGACAAAAGTACTCTAATCTCATTCTTACAACTACAAAAGTGTATGTAAAAAAGAAATGGGATAGCAGCCATATTGGTAGCCTATTTACAATGCAAAGTAGAGTGATATAGATAGATTCAATCATAAATCTGAGTATTACAATGTGTTTCTAAAACTCAAAAACCATAAAATGGACACCGAGTTTACTAAAAGCATCAACAGTTATGTTAAAACTCATATTCAGGTAGTCGCCATCTTGGAAAGATGCAGATTAGGGGTCCACACACATCTTCATTAGTAAAGATAAGCATTCCAACACCTTTCTAATGGTCAAAAAACATAAGATAGACACCAAGTCTGTATTTCCAGCTCATCTCTTTCAAAAGTTATAGCCAAAATCTTTTTCGGACAGTGGTCATATTGGATTTGGCCGCCATGGTGACCCCGGGGGTCACCAGCTCGGGCACTCTGGCTCAATTGTTAGAGCATGCCCTGGGCTAATTCTGGGCAAATTCTGGTGCTTTTAGACTTGATTTGCATGAACTTAGCCTCAAATGTCCCTAAGTCCCGCAACTATTATGTTTTGCATGGTGTTATAAATCGAGTGATAACACACATTTAGCTACCATTGGTGCAATGCTCTCACATATTTTCTAACTCTAGAGATGTATACCTTGCCAAAAATCAATATGAGCATTATTCCCAACCCTTCTGGCCCATGGACTAATATGTAGATAGATTTATTTTGCAAGATTTTGAGAGTAAATTAGACACTTTTTTCATATGTTTTTGAGTTTTACTATACTAAACCTGTTAAAATCATTAAAACAACCCTCTCAATCAATTCCTCATGCAGAAATCATACAGAAAAGTGGTGTCATTTGTCTCTGTATGACGTCTAGTTCAAAAGTTATGCCCCTTATCCATTTTCATCAGACATCGCAATATGCCCGCAAAGATGGCCGCCAAACGGACCCATGGGACACTATTTCAACGGGGTAACAACAAAATTTGTTTATTAGACACCTTGAGGAGTACAAAAATCTATGTTAGAAAAATATATCTTTCGGGTGCGCGGGGACCCCCAGTTCCTACTAGACTATAACCTAATCAGAAAACCATGAGAAAAGGATTCAAACAAACAGAGGTCACCCACCCAAATCCCAGGGCTTTATAATTAGCAGTTGATACATTCCATTACAAAAGTCAATGAGTAACAAGTCAAAGTTTCAAGTTTCACAAGTTAACTCATTACAGAGTACAATAGCTGTTGGCATGTTGGAAGCTGCAGGAGGAAGACAATGACAGGCACGTCTCACAGGCCCGTAGCCAGGGTTAACTGCACCCCCCCGGTTGGATTTTTTTCCCCATTTTAAAGTAAAATGCTTCAATCTGGTGCACTTTAAAAGCTAAATTAAGAGGCTAGATCTATAAAGAACTACAGACATCATGTTAGATTAATATCCTCTTTACTGTGCTGTTGCTTTAACATGATACAAAAAACAAATGTCTCCCCATATAATATAATTTATATTCTGCATACAGGTCACATGGCAGAATACTGCTCAATTAAATACAATGACCCATCTACACATGAATCACTTACAGGGGAGTTACTTACCCATTCACTTTAATAGAACTGTCTAGCCCCAATGCAAAATTTGAACGTTGTGGTGAGTTATGTCTCTTCCTTCTATATAGCACTATATAGCACACAGAGAGGAAGCAAATTATTGCATTTCTGATCAACTGTCATATATCATGTTATTTATGAGGGCTTTAAAACATCAATGACAGATGAATAGATCTGGGGGCCGGGGCTATTTTTCCCAAAAAAAAAAAAAAAAAAAAATGGGGAAAATACCGAGGTCATGACCTCTGTAGCTCTTTTCACAACAATACAGACACAGGTCGGTTCTTTAGAACGGGCGCTTTATTTCTTTTGGCATGTCTTGATTGTGTACACTCCTTTCTCTCTCTTTTATGCCTTTCACGCCTTGCGCCTTGCGCCGTGATAACTCGTGGCCGCTTGTAGTGAAACGAGGTCCTTAAATCCTGAAAGTCTTTTGACAGTCTGCTTAGACTTCAGATGTCAACTCTACAGTCTTGAAAGCACACAACAGCTCTAGCTTTACTGAGCTAATTGACAGCTATGCAGCCGCACGGCCACACTGCAGAACATAATGGTCCGTCAACAAACTCCGTTGTAGCAGCACCAAAGAAAAATTAGTTCCGCCTTCCGTGAGAGTAAAACACGAAGGAACATTAGTTCCTGAACAGAAACAACTAAATTTTAACTCTTTTAACCATACTTTAAATCAATTATTATTTATTTATCTATTGAAACTATTTATGTATTTATTAAATTAAATTATTTATCCACCACTAATTATGCAGCATGAATTTATAGCATCTGACGTTTTCAGCATTTTAATATAGCATTTTTAGCAGCATTTACAACCTCGGTGTCCTCAATGGTATCTACGGGCCTGACGCAGAGGCGGTCCTTGAACCAGGCCGAACAGGCAGCCGCCTGGAGCCCCGTCCACTAGAGGGCCTCGCAGATTTTTTTTTTTTTTTTTTTTTTTTTTTTTTTATATTAACTGATAGACCGACAGCAATAACCGAACAACGACGTTAGCGACGGTTAATCGATTAACGGTTAACCGTTGACATCTCTAGTCCAAGGAACAAGTGAGTGTTATTATTTGTTGTTGTCTGTGTGGAATGACGTTTATACTGTGTTCTACATGCGGTGGATTCGTCCGCCATGTGGCTCCTTGTTCATGCTAAATTGCAGTGCCCGTTCGCTGTCCACTGATAGTGCCTTCATTTGAGTTATTGATGTTTCTTTGTATTGTGGGAGTGCCTTATTGTTTACTTATTATTTACACATTTATGTTTATTTGTAGATTGATGTTGAGTTGAATGAGTGATCTATATTTGGTTTACTGTATAAAGATGACAAGTGACAAAGATAAAGATATGATTATGAAGATTACAAGTGATAAAGATATAAAGATGACAAAGATAAAGATATGATTATGAAGATTACAAGTGACAAAGATAAAGATATAAAGATGACAAGTGACAAAGATATAAAGATTACAAGATTCACAAAGAGAATGAGAGAGGATGCAGAGGGTCATGCCCATTGAATCTGTGGGGGGATGTAACTTCAAACAGCCTCTAAATATGGCAAAAATACGTCCAAAAAAGGTAGCCGGAAGGGTCCCCGCCGGCGGCGCCCCTTCGGGGCGCCACCGGTAGGGGCCTCCTTCGTGGCTTGGCCTGGAGCCTCCAGATGCCTAGGACCCCCTCTGACGTCTCAGCAAGCTTTATCCACCTTATTGTTGAATGCCCCACTGTAAAAAATAATTGTGGGTACAAGGTCCGGTTTAACGTGACTTATTGTTGCAGCTTGCCATTTCCTTTGTTATACTTGGCTGCAGACCCGAATTATAAACCGGAAACTGGAGTACGTTATAAAGGTTATAAATATAGTCACGTTATAAACAACTAACCAACGCTGGGGGTCCATATGGAAACAGTGTTACTCGAAATGGTTAAAAGTTAAATCAATTTGGTCATTCAGTGGCGTTTTACTGCCATGTAAAGTAATATTATGCTAGCCGCTAGCATTAGCCACAGTAGCCGACTACCCACAATGCATTACGTTATCCCAGCACCCAAACGACACGGCTGTAGAGCAGAATCGGCTCTGCTGTAAAATCCTCATTGACGTTTTTGTCAAGTTAAAACCATAGACTGTAAAACAGTCTATTACACCGGAAGCGGAAGAAACACCCATCAGGCATCATGGCAGCTAGAAATAAGGTGGATAGTCCTGGTACAGAGTCCACATCCAATCACCAGCCAGCGTACAACTAGGGCACAGCCAATCAGTCACACACCACAAGCAATAAGCATTCACCCAAGCTGGCATGCATCAGAATCCCATCAGCAGTCAATCACTCAATCAGGCATGCAGGAAAGACACACAATGCAGAGGATCACAGTAGAGGGAATAAAACATATATGACCCCCAGGGTCATAACAGTTTCTAATGTACTTTGAGTGGGACTAAAAATGGATGATTTCCGGATAGGTTTTTGAAGTACCATGTAATGTATACTATGTTTGTGATGGGAATAATAAATGGCACATGCACTACGCTGCAGAAGTAAGAAGAGACAAAAATACACAAACAAGTCAATAAAAGTGTGTTTGACAAAGACGATAGCGACTCTGCAGCCTCTCTCAGGAAGGCAGTCCACAGTCCGAAAGCCCTGAGGACTAAAGTGAAACTTCCTTCAGTGTTGAGTCTGGACTGAAGGAAAGTCAGGAGGACCTGAAGATCTCAGCTGGCTCTCAGCTCACAGGGAACTAAGAGCTCCACAGTATAATTCAGTACCAAAACTAGCCTGCTTTAACACTTTCAGTGCCACGGCCCTTGGGCAAAAGGTTGCTTGCTGTGCCACATAGGCCGCAATGCATTTTAAAACAGTCATATAATTTTTTTAATAATTACTATGTAAACACTGAACACGCACAAATAACGATGAGACTCTCTTCTATCACCTGCAAAAAAAAGTTTATTGATCCCATTTTCCGTTCTTTAGTTATGAGCCGGAGAAGATAGCCTGATTGAACGAAAAACATACCTTTTTTTCTACGAGCTGAGATAACGAGCCTTTTGTGAAATTAAACATTTCAAGCACATCTCTGACTCTGAAGCTAATTTTCTGATGTCTGGGTCTGTCTGGGTGAAGTGTATGCTGCTCTGCTGCTCTCCGTGCTCCCCCCCCCCCCCCTCAACTGCACACGCCTCCTGGGTGTGTCTTATGTGTCTGGTGGCTCTCAGTCTCTGCTGAGTTTGCTGCGCACACACAGTGAATGGTGCGCGATATTCAGCTTTTTGGTTCCGCGTGTGTTTGTCACGGGCTGGCATGCTTCCAGTTCGGAATAATAATGCTGATTATGTGAATGTGCTGTTTGCAGCGTACATGAAGGTGCTCAGTTGTGACAGCGGATGCTGCTGCTCTGGGCACAGCTGGCGTTGTGCTCGTTGTGCTTCTGCACGTCGATGCATACGGACGGATGCGATGCGATTTCCTCCTTTTTCCCAGTGACTATTTCTGTGTGTTTGGCTCCTTTTTCTCTGATCAGGAGAGTGCTGTCGCCACCTAATGGGTTTGTAAAATAGGTTATCGACCTCCAATAGCTACAATATTGTTAGAGGCGACGTAAGAAGCTTAGATCGACACCCCCCCGTCAAAAAAACAATTTGGAGTTATGACGCCATTTGGCGTCGCTGGCACTGTACGGTAAATTTCTAATGACGCCATATGGCGTCGCTGGCACTGAACGTGTTAAATGTCTCCAGTAACATTTTAATATTAATTATCTGTCTAACTGATAACCAGGGGACAGATGTTAAAACTGAGATGTCACCTTCCCACTGGGGAAGATCTAGCTAGAAGAACAGAGAGGGGCTGGGATGATCTTCTCTTAGTCACTGAGCTTCATTTCAGTGTATATAAAGCTGGAACAATACAACTCAAGTCCTTATGTAAAGTTCAATTTCGAGTTTATCATAGTATAAATACAATGAAATTATTATTATTATTATCCAATGGACTTCAGCATGTTGTCATTGTGGATCAGCATCAGGTCAGCCGAAAGCCTTTGGCATAGTCTTCGCGCCCAGCCAAGCGCATAGGGCGCGCGGCGATTTTGACTTCATCGCACACGGCGTGTCGGGGGGCAAGGCCTGAGTGCGGCGTGGTGCGTCCATGGAGATTTTTCTATCAGCGCGTCGGGTTTTGGCACATTGTCAACATGGACGATTTTGAGGGAAGACTGTCAGAGCAAGTCCGCCTCTACCCGCATCTCTATGACACAACACGGAGAGACCACAAGGACCAGCAGAAGTCCACCAATTCCTGGCGAGAAATCGCCAGCACACTCGAAGCTGAGGAAGCTGCCTGTCCCTGTGAGATCTCCGTGGTAGGCTATCAGCGGATATCTGCTGTGATTGAGTCCTCACCGTCCTCATCGTCGTAAAGTTGCCTTCGAAGCTTGACGTTCGATTATAACAAACTAGTGGTGTGGCTTAGCCTTCCCAAATGTTGAGGGTCGTTTTTTAGAATTTAATACATAGAATTGGGAACGTTACATTCAATTTCATTCAGACTGCCTGGCACTAATCGCCGCCATTTTCTCCTGGTGCTTCCACAGAAGGAGGGGGGTGGGAGGAGCAAGCTGCGCACTGACTATGTTCTGTTTTGGCCCGCGCAGAGTGCGCGCGCCCTCCGCGGAGCCCCACCTCCAGCGCGTGCGCGAAGAGTATGCCAGACGCTTTATGATGTCTTTCCATCTCAAACCAGGCTGTCACACCTCTGTCTCTGGGTTGTCTGGGCAGCCAGACAACCCAATGGACAGAGAGAGGCATCACCCCAGATGAATGCGTAGCGACTGGCCATGACCAACCTTGGGCCGTCTGGAAAACACTGAACCGTCTGCGGGTCGGCGAAGGACGCTGCAAGGCAGCCATGAAAAAATGGACACTAACATGTTCTGATGCATGTGTGTGCGGCGAACCACAAACAATGGAACACATCATGAGATGTAACTATGCTCCAAAATGCACTGGAGATGATCTGGCTGAGCCGAATGCCGCTGCACTCGCCTGCGCCAACCACTGGAAAGACGTGATATTATAGAGGATGGCCGGACACGAGGAAGAACCTCTGTCTCAGAATTGGTCCATTTTCATTGAACACATTCTGCAACCGATCAGATGAATAAATGTAGCGATTGTGAATGCCAATTAGTTTAAAATAATAAATGGTAGTTAAGGTTCAGAATCCACTTTTTATTGGGACAAGATTTCAGATGGCAGTTTCTCTGGAAATAATTGTCATAAAAAGCAGAGTTGGATCGGGAACTTAACCCTAACTTAATCCTAACGTTATAATAACTTAACCCCAACTTGACCCTAACTAACCCTTGTTCAGGATGTAGACATTTAACTACACAAACTGACATATGACTAGCCCCGTAACACTTAAACTGTGAGAGATACCAGTGTACCAATGGAGACATGTGACTTTTTATCCCTGAAGATACACAAAAGAAAATATTGTTATTACATATGGATAGTTGGATCAATACCTGGATGATCACGTGCTCCATATGTTCTGGGTAATTACCACAATGAAAGTGTGATATTTAATTCCTTTATTGCCTCAAACACTCTCACATCAAAGTTTTGCCCCTAACTGATTGAAAACTAAACTCACCAATACGATACCCTCTAGAGAACAATACAATCTCAGGTGCACGGCAAAAACACACTGGTAAGAAGAGAGAACAAGCCAGCACTCTAGATGTCCTTTTCAAAGTTTTTTTTTTTTTTTTTTCTTGCCAGCATTGACAACGCTGAAGAAGGCCTCTGGGCTGAAACGTTCGTTGTTGCGGCTGCCCAGAAAACAAATTTAAACTTTGAAAAGTCTAGAGTGCTGGCTTGTTCTCTCTTCTTACGCCAATAGATTGAAGCCATTTTGGAGCAATTTGGACTCCCGTATATAATCAACAAATGTCATCGTTATTCATTTAAATACAAAAGGATTTTGTGAAAACAGCATGAGAATTTGAAATACAAGTCTCTAAAACCAGATCCTATCTGATTTCAGATGAAACGACTCTATACACACATCTTCACATTACTATATTCAAATAATATTCATATCAGCATATTAATAAATACTGTTTAATAATTAATGTTGTCTGACCTGAGAGTCTTCAGCCTGCAGTTTGGATTCTCCAGTCCAGCAGAGAGCAGCTTCACTTCTGAAATCTGAATCACGTTGACACTCAGGTCCAGCTCTCTCAGATGGGAGGGGTTGGACTTCAGAGCTGAGGCCACGACTTCCCAGTTAGATTCTGACAAGATGTAGCCCCTCAATCTGAATAAAGAATAAAGGAGAAGTTGGACTTCAGATAGGTCTCTGAGAGTTCACAGCCAGAAAGTCTATTTACAGATTTAATGTAAAATGGTTGATTAGTAGGGGTGTCACAATACCCTCAGTTCACGATACGATACGATACACGATATTGGGTTCACGATATCGATACGATATTTATAAATTTTTTACAAAACTTGAATAATGAAAATATATGACTGGAAAAATAGTCTTATTTGAAATACACAAAATGCAAAACAAATGCTGTTGTTGGAAATTGTTATAATTAGGGCTGGGTTAAAAAAAATCGATTCTCCGATTTTAAATCGATTTTTATTTTAATCCTTTGATATCGATTCATATGTCCAGAGATTGATTTTTTTTAATAATAAGAAAATATATATAATATGATATATATATATATATATATATATATATATATACTGTATATATATATATATATATATATATATATAAATAAACATAGGCTATAATATTATAGCCTGTGTGTGGTAGTTGAAACATAGTTTCAAGTTGACGTTTATTTATGTTTGTAGTTGAAACAAAAACATAAATACTGTAGGCTACATAAATGGAAATGTTTGATGATTAATATCTACTTTTAGAAATTATATAGGCTGAAATCAAATCACTGTGCATAATTGTGAAAGTGTCAGATGAAAAGGCTGTTATTTACCCTTTGTCACCACCTGGTGAGTAAATATATGTGTAACTAAAACCATTAAAATTGATAACCGGTCCATAACTTTTTTCCCCATGTATCTACCGGTCCTTGGTGCAAAAAAGGTTGGGAACCCCTGTGTTACATAACTGGACAGTCATGTAATTCAAGTTACAGCTCAAAAACATGTTTTAGTATCACTAACCAAATCGATATTGAAATTAATCGAATCGGAATCAAATCGAATCGGGATTAATCGATTCGGAACCTTGTGAATCGGAATCTAATCGATTCTTGAAATTTGAACCAATACCCAGCCCTAGTTATAATAACTAGAAAACAACATGGAAGATAGGGCTTATATTGCAATATAATGTGTCACACTGTCACAAACTAAATGTTTGTTGCATGGTAGGCCTAAAAGAAAAATAAACTATACAATCTATATCTTAAATAACGTATGCAGGCAACGAGCTGTGTATTGTGTAGGCTACTCTCTTCATATTTAATTGTCATTCTCTTAAGAGGATGATTCCTTTTCAATGAATTCTCTGACTGCACTGCATTCTCTGACTGACTGTATGTTGAGCTTTGCGGAGCGTTAACACTTTGAGTGCCACGGCCCTTGGGCAAAAGGTGCTGTACTGTGCCACATAGGCCGCAATGCATTTTAATATAGCCATATCATTTTTTGTGTTCCTCTTATATGGACAACCAATAGCCTCAATGAAACTTTGAACGCTTCTGTTTCATAAAAAAAAAAACTGTGTTTATAAACCGTTCCATTTTGGAAATACACCCCTCTGAAAAAGAGTGTTTTCGACCGAAAAGAGCATGCTGAAATTAGTTTTTGAGATAATCACCTCTTTATGTTAGAAAGCCGACAGAATGAATTCTGCTTTGAGTTCGAGCCTGCTGCTTGCTGCCTGGGTGTGTGTGTGTCAATGGTTGTATGCTGTTAGTGCCCTGCGTGCCCACCCCCCTCCTCCCCCTCCTCCGTGGTGGGAGGAGTCGAGTGTCTCTGCTCTGCGGTTTGCTCTGTTTGCTCTGAACTGAAAAGTCCGCTGCCTGCATCCCCCGCTCCTTCACAGCGTGTCCTCGGCTCCCAGCCGAGAACAATGTAACCCCTCAGAAAGACGCCGCTGTCGCCGTGTCGGCAACTAAATCATATGGATGGACCATAGCAGCGGACACGGATGGGGCTCAACCGTGGCAGCAGATGACTGCTTTTCACAGGCACAGCCAAGTAACGTTATGCTTCAAGCATATCAATGGCGATTTCCGTTTCCTCATAACTTCTTCTCTCTTTTCTCCTGGCCTCTGTCTAATCGGGAGGGCACTGTCGCCACCTAAGGGTTCTGTAAAATAGGCTAGACACATTCAACAGCTCCCATATTGTAAGAGGCGATGTAAGAGGCTTAGATCGACATTCCCCCGTCAAAATATGAATTTGGAGTTATTGACGCCATTTGGCGTCGCTGGCAGTCTACGGTAAATTTCTCTTGACGCCATATGGCGTCGCTGGCACTCAATGTGTTAATTGACGATTGAAAGGTATCAACTCGTAGGGTACATGCTGTACGGAAAAATTACGCACCTGTTCTATTTTTGTCGGATCCCGCATGTCTGACAGATTACATGAGTGTGGGTCTGTTCGCAGCCGTACCGCATCTGTTCCGGAGGCCAATAACAATGCCACAACGACAACTGGGCCAAGTTAGAGAAAACGTGCTATAAACCAGAATCTAGTGGACAAAACAAAACAAATTCTAAATCTGAGCTGGGGAGGGTTTGTTATAGAATGTGCAGGGCATGAGGAGCTGTACTGGCTGGCTTGACCGAAATAGAGGTGAGCATTGCTTCTGTGTGGAAAAAGGAATGGAAAACGTTATCTCAAATTGGTCATACCGGCGACACTTGTAATTATTTTGAGCTTAATATGCATCCTAGGGTAATATTTTATTTCATGTCCCACTGGCTTTTCATATTTTATAGTGCAAGTTGAGCTGTTTATGTTATTTGTCTAATTTTGTCCCATGCGTGATGCCCTCGTGCTGCCTATGATTTTATTGACACTGAACATTGTTTCACAAACAAAAATAGTATAACGTCGCTGTCGTTCCAGGACCTCGAATCTCCAAGACAGCAACTTTTCAGGAAGTTAAAAAAACCTGTTTGCTCTTAAAATACTGAACCAAACGTCGTCAAAGTTGGCACATGTCTTAATTATAGTTAGTTTCCCGCTGAATGTGTCATTACTTTATTAATATCTTACCTGGATAAGCTCAAATGATGTTGTTTATATTATCAGTCCGAGTTGGAAGCACTCTCTCCCGGCCAGTCAGGCGGGAGAGAGTCATATGCTCATGCACGAGCCCCAAGCTCCGAGACGCGGGGGCGCGCGCAGCAGCAGCAGCAACCCTCCTCGGCTCTCATGGCCGAGGCGGGGGCTTGGGCATGGGGTGAGAACAGTCTGACATAACGTAGCGTTAACGTTACTTTATTCTCGTCAGAAAACACTCTGCATGTTAACACGTTCACTGCCAACAACGTATTACTCCGTCAAAAAAAATCCAGCGGTTGACTGCCAATTACGTATTAACACATTGACTGCCAGCCCTATTTTCAATGCTGTAGGTAGGTTCTGCCAGGTTTTTTTTTGAGGATTCTGGCTCATTTTACAAGAGCCGAGGATTCTTTTCTGTTAAGACTTCGTGAACACCAATCATCTAAAAAGAACTAATAGAATGTGTGCTTTCTCTGTCTAAAAGAGTTAGTTTGTAGAGTTAGTAGTTATGTATATATTAGCCGTTGAGTACAGCATGGTTTCAGAGATTTTCAGATAGTTTTGAGATAAATGGATTTTTAGAACCACCTCACGTGCCTGTGATTATGGGTGCCCTTGGGCAAGTCTGTATACTGTATTGTGTTTGTGTGCGTGTGTGTGTGTGTGTGTGTGTGTGTGTGTGTGTCCTTCAAACTCCTCCCTCCGTAGTAGGTGTGGCTTTGCAGTGTTTTGTCACAGGCGAGTTTCTGTTGCCTCACAGATCCCAAAGAAAGAGAAGGGAATCGCAGGAGCAGGGAAGAGGAGAGGAGAGGCGAGGGGGGGGGGGTTAGACACGGGAGAGAAATTCCTTCGCGATCCCCTTCTTCCAATCTTGAGGCGTACTCGCTCCCGCTGCTGCTGCTCGTCTGTGCTGCTGCTGCTGGCGGCTCTCGGGCAGTCTGGATTACTGTAAAACGGGCTCGTTCGTTTCTTGAGGTGTCGGCTGAGAGCTTTGAAGAAGCTTTTGCGATTCTGGTCTTATTTATGCTCAAAGGTACTCGAGTGTGTGTGTGTGCGCGCGCGCGTGTGTGTGTGTGTGTGTGTGTGTGTGTGTGTGTGTGTGTGTGAAATCGAAAGCGTTTTCGCCCAGCTATTTCCTTGAAAATTAGAATGGCTTTCTCCCGCGGACCCGCGGCTGTGCTTTCTCTCTGTCTGGAGAGCACTGTCCCCACTTAGCTGGTCGGTAAAATAGATTATACACATTCTCTTCCTCCAATTCTGGTATAGGAGACGTAAAAGGGGTTGATTGATGTCCCACCGTCCAAAAAAAAAAATGTTTATGTAAGCCGAGATATCTCGTCCTTGGCACTCAACGGTTGGATCATGTTCACGTGTTAATACGTCAAAAAAATGATTTTTTTTTTTGACCGTGGGATGTGCATCTAACCCTTTTACATCTCTTATATAATTATTGGAGCCACCGAACGTTTACAACCCATTCCACCGACCCACTAAGTGGCGACAGTGCTCTCCTGACTAGAGGAAGGCAAGCAAAAAGCAGTGTGAGGAAGCCATTCTCATGAAAATGGATTGGCGAAAACGCTTTCGTTTTCGCGCTGATTGCTGGCGGTGCGGGATTGCAAATTTGCATAATAGATTACGGGTGGAACACACTTTGAAACACGCAGCATAAATATGACCAGAATCGCAAAAGCTTCATCAAAGCTCTCAACCAAAACTCCAAGAAACGAGCGAGTCCATCCAGACTTCCTCAAAGAGCGGCGCCAGCAGACAGGCACAGCAGCAGCAAAGCAGTGAGACTGGTGACGCGAGGTTACAGCAGCAGCAGAAACGAGCTTGTGACATGCCCGCTGCAGCCAAGAAGAACACACACGGAGGGAGGAGTTTGAAGAAGAGGGGTGTTTCCTGCTGTTATGGAGGAAATGACTGTTCAAAACTATTGTTTAGATGTCTGACGTCTTACTGATGCCAAAAATGAATGGTTAAAGTGACTGTTCTATCGAATTTCACAAAAAGCCGTTTATCTCTGAATAAATTTTCAGACGCTGAAACCATGCTGTATTCAACTGCTAATGCTTACATAACTACTAACTCTACAAACTAACTCTTTTAGACAGAGAAAGCACACATTCTATTAGTTCTTTTGAGATATTGTGTGTTCACAAAATCCTAACAGAAACGAATCCTCGGCTCTTGAAAGATGAGCCAGAATCCTCAAAAAAAACCTCTGGCAGAACCTACCTACAGTAAAAAAAAAACGGCTGGCAGTGAATGTGTTAAAACAAGTTTGCAGCCTAGGAATAACTGGAAAACATTTGATTGATCTATTAACGTCAGAGGAAGCCAGGATTAGTCAAAACGATATCAGAAATACCCTGTGACTTTTCCGGGTTTACTGTCCTGCGTGGGGGGGTACAGACGGAGGTAGGGGACGAATTTCGAGGTTTGACTGACAGATTGAGGGCGAATGGCGTTACGAGATTTACTCACAAGCTCGTTTTAATGCTTTTGCATTGGTTGCATTTGATAAAAACCACACAGAGACGTGAAGGGTGACCAATGGCACTGATTTATGACAAAAAGTAAAAAGGTGAAAAAAGGGACATTCGAGGTCCTGGCACAACAGCGACGATAACATTTGTTCGGGAAGGGTCAATCATATATTTTTAATTACTAATCAATTATTTGTTAATTAGCCTATTGCAGACAGACCATCACATTTAGTTTCTGGTTTCTGTGTGGTGCTGATGGAGAGCTTCTTTTATCGTTAAAATAAAACAGTGCTCTGAGAACACATTATTTTATTTAGTCACGGTTTACGGTTGGATGTGGGCCTCCAACATTTTTGAGATTTTCAAGTGGGCCATGAGTCGGAAAAGGTTAAGAACCGCTGACCGAAGGCATCCATTAGTCAACCATGTCATGCTAGCTTGAGATAAATAATGCTGCAAAGTTAGGCTACATTTTGGTCAGGGATGAACTATTTCAAAGGAGTCCCGACTCCCTTGATCTCTCATCTGAATGAAAATTAGTCCTAATGTCAAATGTCTGTCCATGCATGGAGATACATGTATTTAAATAGCATTAATAGCTTAATAGCTTGTGGATTTTTTTTTCATGTTGTTCATCTGTTTCAATAAATATCTCATCCGTGTTATTCACACAGATACTTCTGATGAGTAGGCTAAAGGGGAAGAAAATGTTGGCAGTCGGGCTTGTGGGTATTTAGCCTCAATATTTGGATGTGGATGGATTATTAATTTGTACTGCAGGGCTGTATGCCCATGTTCAGATGTTCTGTTTATTAAATAAAAAAGTATAGGGAAATACTTAATAGCCTCGTGTTGATTAAAGGGTTGGGTGGGTCCCAGAAGATTTTTTGATTTGAAAGTGGCCCGCTGCATTCTTATGATTGGGAATGGCTGAATAGACTATCGAATGAGACTCAAGAAACATTAACATGAATGTAAAACTGGACCTGTCCTGGAGCAGTAATGACTTTACCCTCTTAGAGGAAAAAGTAATGTGATTACAGTGACACATTACATTGTAACGTTACCACACTGTGTACCACTGCTATGTAGAACAACAGTTAAAAGTGTGTATGTTTCATGTTTGAGGAACTCTAGATCTTTATTGTAATTCTGATGGTGTCAGGTAAATCTCACAATCGATTTATCGAGCAGCCCTAATTGCAAGTAAGCAACAATGTACAAGTTTTCTCAATTAATTTACCATAACCCCTCCTTGCAATGTGATACAAGTTTCTCAGTGAATTATAGTTGATTGCCTCACCGAATAATCTGCTGGTTACCCAATTTTAGCAGCAGAATTTGATGTCCTGGGGTGGCACGTTCGTGCGTAATGACGTGTCTGCGCTGCACGGAGATTATGGTGCGATCAAGCGCAGCAAGTGTTTTAGCGCCTGGAGTGCAGCTAAGAGGTGCTTTTCAAAGCTCTTAGCGCAAAGTAATTGCGCGCTGCTGACGAGAGGATAATGCCATCTATCCCCACATTTTAGCTCTGAAACGCCTGCTTTGGCATGTGGCACGCCTATGCCCAGTACAATTATAACAGGCATGCGCTTGTGCCCGCCCTCAATTTTGCCCACGGCGTTAAATGAGCGCAAATGCTAAATTACCGCTTTTGCAATAATTGTTAATTAGCCTATTGCAGACAGACCATCACATTTAGTTTCTTGTTTCTGTGTGGTGCTGATGGACAGCTCCCTTTTATCATTAAAATGAAAAGTGTTCTGAGAACACATTTTGTCACTGTACTGTTTACGGTCGGATGTGGGCCTCCAACATTTGAGATTTTTAAGTGGGCGATGAGTCGGAAAAGGTTGAGAAGTGCAGCTGACCTAAGGCATCCATTAGTCAACCATGTTATGCTAGCTTGGCTGGAAGGGAGCTAAATAACGCTGCAAAGTTAGGCTACATTTTGGTCAGGGACAAACTATTTTAAAGAGGTCCCTTGACCTCTCAGCTGAATGAAAATGAGTCCTGTAACGTCAAATGTCTGTCCATGCATGGAGACATTTAAATATATATAAATAGCACTAATAGCGTGTGATTTTTTTCATGTTGTTGCTCATCACAGCTTGTTTCAAGAAATATTTCATCTGTGTTATTCACACAGATACTTCTGATGAGTAGGCTAAGGAGGAAGAACATGTTGGCAGTCGGGCTTGTGGGTATTTAGCCTCAATGTTTGTATGTGGATGGATTATTAATTTGTACTACATTGCTGTATGCCCATGTTCAGATGTTCTGTTTATTAAATAAAAAAATAAATACTGCATAGTCTCGTGTTGATTAAAGGGTTGGGTAGGCCCCGGAAGATTTTCAGATTCTTAAGATTGGGAATGGCTGAATAAACTATAGAATGAGACTCAAGAAACATTAACATGAATGTGAAACTGAACCTGTCCTGGAGCAGTAATGACTTTACCCTGTTACAGGAAAAAGTAATGTGATTACAGTGACACATTACTTTGTAACGTTACCACTGCTATGTAGAACAACAGTTAAACGTGTGTATGTTTCGAGTTTGAGGAACTCTAGATCTTTATTGTAATTCTGATGGTGTCAGGTATGAATGTCGTTCTAAACTGTTTACTGTTGGTATTCACATCAGGACTAACCGAGCCTTCCTGCAGTTCCTCACAACTGGGATCAGTCTCAGTCGTCCCCACATTGTTATGTTGTAGGCGTCCAGGTCCCACACATCCAGAACCTCCTCTGACATCTCGAGCATGTAGGCCAGAGCTGAGCAGTGGATCTCAGAGAGGTTCAATCTGTCCTCGGACTTCAGGAACTGTAGGATCTGCTGATGTACTGACTTGTCATTCATCTCCACCAAACAGTTGAAGATGTTGATGTTTCTGTCGAGAGAGGAGATACCATCTCCTGTAGCCATCTTCTTCAGGTGGTTGATGGCTCTCTGGATGCTGTCTGGTCTGCTCGCTGTCTGACCCAGCAGGCCACGTAAGAGGCTCTGGCTGGACTCCAGTGAGAGGCCATGAAGGAAGCGGACAAAGAGGTCCAGGTGGCCATTTTTACTGTCCAGGGATTTGTCCAACGCTGTCTTCAAGAAGACATCCAGGGATTGTACACTGTCCTCAGATCTACCCTTTCCCCGGAATGTGTCCAGTACTTCCTCATCCCTGTTTGTGTGACAGTGGAACATGTAGACAGCAGCCAGAAACTCCTGAATGGTCAGATGGACAAAGCAGAAGACCTTGTCATCGCTCAGCCAAAGGTCCTCTTTAAAGATCTGTGTGAACACTCCTGAGTACACTGAGGCTGCTGTGATATCAATACCACATTTTGTCAGGTCGCGTTCATAGAAGATCAGGTTGCTTTTCTCCAGCTGCTCAAAAGCCAGTTTTCCCAGAGAGAGAATCATCTTCTTGGTGTCTGTAGTCCAGTGTGAATCTGTTTCATCTCTCCCATCATATTTGACGTTCTTTAGTTTGGACTGAACCACCAGGAAGCGGGTGTACATCTCAGTCAGGGTCTTGGGCATAATTCCTCTCTTACTGGTGTTCAACACATAGTCCAGAACCATAGCAATGATCCAGCAGAAGACTGGGAGGTAGCACATGATGTAGAGGGTCCGTGATGCCTTGATGTGGTCGATGACTCTGTTGGCCTGCTGCTCATCTCTGAATTTCTTCTGGAAGTACTCTTCCTTCTGTGGGTCAGTGAAGCCTCTCACCTCTGTCACCATGTCAATGCACTTATGAGGGATCTTATTGGCTGCTGCAGGTCGTGTGGTCATCCACATGCGAGCATAGGGAAGCAGGTTGCCCTCGATGAGGTTTGTCAGCAGAACATCCACTGAGGTTGACTCTGTAACATCAGTCACGATCTTGTTCTTCTTGAAGTTTAGAGGAAGTCGACACTCATCCAGACCGTCTAAGATGAACGCAACCTTGTCCTTGAACTTGTCAAACCTGCAGATTCCAGCTTCTTTGGTCACAGGAAAGAAGCGATGAATAAGTTCCACCAAGCTGAAATTGTACCCTTCCAGCAGATTCAGTTCTCGGAAAGTGAATGGAAATATGAACTGAATATCCTGGTTGGCTTTGTTTTCAGCCCAGTCCAGAGTGAATTTTTGTGTTAAGACTGTTTTCCCAATGCCAGCCACTCCCTTTGTCATCAATGTCCTGGGTGGTTCGTCTCTTCCAGGTACGGGTTTAAAGATGTCTGCATAGTGGATTGCTGTTTCTGGTCTCACTGGTTTCCTGGAGGCTGCTTCAATCTGTCTGACCTCATGTTCATCATTGGCATCTCCACCCTCTCCCACTGTGAGGTAAAGCATTGTGAAGATCAGATTCAGAAGTGTTGATTTTCCTGCTTCAGCAACCCCCTCAAACAAACGTCGAAACCTCTTCCTCAGATTGGATTTGAGTTCACGTTGACACACAGCAGTTTCTGAATGAACAAACAACAGATTAAATCAATGAGAGGTGAGTAAAGACATTTAGACATTCCCAACTCATGGACTCTATTCAGCTCATTACTGGTGGGTGGACAACCTTCTCAACTGGTCTGGGCTCTGGATCCACATTTGTCGTTAGTCATTCAACCCAAATTTCAGATTTTTATATACCTCACAATTATTTCACAAAAAATAGTGCAGTAATACACAATGCCCTCATGCACTGTTAACACGTTGAGTGCCATGGACGAGATATCTCGGCTTACATAATCCAAGCGTTGAGTGCCATGGACGAGATATCTCGGCTTACATAAACATTTTTTTTTTTTGACGGTGGGACATCGATCAACCCCTTTTACGTCTCTTATAGCAGAATTGGAGGAAGAGAATGTGTATAATCTATTTTACCGACCAGCTAAGTGGGGACAGTGCCCTCCCGACAGAGAGGAATCCGAGCAAAAAACAGCCGCGGGTCCGTCCGCGGGAGAAAGCCATTTAATTTTCAAGGAAATAGCTGGGCGAAAATGCTTTCGATTTCACACACACACACACACACACACACACACACACACACACACACACACACACACACACACACACACACACACACAAGCTATACACGGTATATAATAGTAACAGTCATTTAGAGTGAGACGGTGCCCTCCCGACAGAGAGAAAGTCAACCAAAAGCAGCAGCCTCAGGCGGGTGCTTCCTCCATTCACAAGGAAATGGCTTGCCGATTTTACAGTCATCAGTCACCAGACTCGCCGCTCTCGGCCCGCGCCAGCAGCAGCACACGGGGGATTGCAAATTTGCATAATATATTATAGGTAAAAGGTAAAGGTAAGGTAAAGTCCCACTGATTGTCACACAATGTGTGAAATTTGTTCTCCGCATTTGACCCATCCCCTGGGGGAGCGGTGAGCAGCAGCGTGCGCCGCGCTCGGGAATCACATGGTGATTTAACCCCCCAATTCCAACCCTTTGATGCTGAGTGTCAAGCAGGGAGGCAAATGGGTCCCATTTTTATAGTCTTTGGTATGACTCGGCCGGGGATCGAACTCACGACCTCCCAGTCTCAGGGCGGACACTCAGACCACAAGGCCACTGAGCTCACTTTGAAACGCCCGCAGAAAGGCCAGAATCGCACGCATTCCGAAAACCCAGAAACGAACGAGCCTCATTCTCATACACTCGCTGCCAGGGAGGGAGGCTGCTCATACTCGCTGCCTGCCAGGGAGCGAGGCTGCAGCGAGCACTCGCTTCTGACAAACGCAGGCTGAAAGCCACTAGACACGCCCACGGAGGGAGGAGTTGAAGGAGAGGGCGTTCGGAACATTGTTTGGATGTCTGATCTCTCACTGATGCCAAAAAGAAATGGTTAAAGTGACTGTTCTGCCTGTTTGATTGAATTTCACAAAACTGCGATTATCTCAACTTTCACTCTCAGACAGCTGAAACCATGCTGTACTCAACGGCTAATATCTACATAACTACTAACTCTACAAACTAACTCTTTTAGACAGAGAAAGCACACATTCTATTAGTACTTTTGTGAACTTCGTGTTCACAAACTCCAAGCAGAAAAGAATCCTCGGCTCTTCTAAAATGAGCCAGAATCCTCAAAAAACGGCCTGGCACAAGCTACCTAGAGCATTGAAAAAAGGGCTGGCACTCAATGTGTTAAAAACACAAAATAAACAAAAAAAAAGTGCAACTAGGGCAAACCCAATGAAATCAAACGGGAGACTTATGTTGAACTATATGCCTATCGTCGCTCTCTGATGAAAAGCAATCTTTTTTTTTATGATTTTCACTTTTTAATATAAATGGAATATATCCATTCTCCTCTATCTACTGGTAGGTTTTGATGTCTAAATGACCAATAAAAACATGTTTTACTGGGTAATCTATGTAACACGTACCACTATTGGATGTTAGACCTGCACATTACATCGCATATGTGAGAGCTGGACCTCCAAGCTCCCCCCACCTCATGAAGACTGAACCGAACGCCAGCTGTGTTTCGGCTTGGTTTTGTGTGCTTCTGGCATCGTCTGACGTAAATAGATCAATAAGGTGTTTTCGGGTTGTCCCTGGGCTGCAAACTCATTTAAAGTATGCAAATTGAAGTGGTTTCTGACGAAAATAACGTGTACGATATTGCAAGACTGCCCAACCCCATGACAGAGCCTTTCTGTCGGCCATGGAGTGGAAACTGCGCTGCTCTCTGCGCGTGCCCCCAGCTTTGCGGCTCATGCCCATGGGCTCCAGAGGGGAGGCGGCCATGCACGGCTACCTGGGAGAGAGTGCTTCCAAGTCGGACTGATAACATAAACATAAGTGGTTTTCATCAGACAGCGACGCTATGCTAGTTAATTAAGTTAAACTGGTGATGCTCATCAATTTTTAAGAATCTGAATTCATAAAACAAATGGAAACAACATTTAGGGATATTTGGAACCCCCCCCAGTGACTCAGTTACAAACATTGCAGAGAGGTTAGCAAAGTAGAGAGTACAAACATAAACTGTAAAATAAGGCTGCTATCTGAATGTACAAACAGGGAAGTGTTTCCCCAAAATAGAAAAACTACATAATGAGGCTTTAAGGTTAGGGTCATACCAGGGTAAGCCAATCAGAGGCAGAGTGGGGCGGGTCATGCTTTATGTCCTACAAAGTAAAAGCGCAGCATCCAATTTATTTATTTATTTTTTGTCCCCACGGGCGGCCGCAACCTGCTCAAAACGCCCCACGACCGACGTTTGGGTCTCGACCCACCAGTTGAGAAACCCTGGTGTTAGGGTAGATGGTGTTGAATCATTAATTATTATTAAGGAGTTTCATGCAACAATCGTATTCCTTAAAGGATAAGTAGTATTTCAATGCATTGCTTACTGCCAACAAAAAATGCCTTTAAGCGCTGAAACATAAAGGATAACTCTAGTATAGTAAGGGTAGGTTCTGTTGAATCAGTTATTATTACTCAACCAGGATGATATCATGCAACCTAGTTCCTTAAAGGATAAGGCTGGTGTTTTAATGCATCCAAATCCTATGAACATAACAAAATCAGCAATGATTTTGTTTTGACAACAAATCTCATCCATGTAGCCGATGCCCAATGCAGCCAGCAAACTCCATTTTACTAACTGAATGGGTAACTCTTTATTTGGATAGTTCGCCTACAGAAAGTCTACAGACTAAATTATTTGTAACATTTCAACGGCTTATTAGTTGAAGTTCAACAATTCAACAGTTTAACAGATGTTCAACAGATTTGATAGAAGGATATTATAATTCATGAACATATCTACTATATTACAGTAGGTGCAGGTGTGTGGAACAGGAAGCAAACAGAATATGTTGCATCTCAAATAATAAGCTGTAAAACAACATGTACAGACAAAACCAAACAGTTGACTTGTTGAATGTCAACAAATTAGCTGTTAAAGGAACACTCATTGTATCATTACAAAATCAGTAGTATCAGAAAACTGTAAACATGTTTGCAGACATTCATTTAGTTTGACAGTTATTGAGAGTTGATTTGAGTGCAATGTCATTATTTGTGCATGAATGACATCACTGGTCCACACCTTAACTCAAATCAACGATATTGATCTAAACCATATCGCCCAGCCCCAGTATATTCTGTCTGTCCTGCTCTCTCTCCTCCCCTCTCCTCCCTTCTCCTGCTATCTTCCTACATGTACCTTTCTCCCCTTCCACCTCCTCTCTTTCCCTGTTCTCTCCTCCCCGCATTCTTTCCTCCTTTCTCCCCTCCCCCTTCTCCCCCTCCCTCTGTCTCTGTCTAACATAAGATTGTTCAACCATGTTATCATTATTAGGGGTTGGGAAACCCTATTGTAATTGCTATGTTTATTCTATGCTTGTTTATTCTTGTTGCTTTCTTTTATATTTTATCCGTATAGGGAGGTCCATTGTATAAGCCCATGGCTTCTTGACCTCTCCTGTCACATTCTGTCATTTTTTTTAGTTATCATCTGGTTTTTATGTAGTTTTGTATAGAGTGCAAAAAATAAAACATATTATTCTTATTCATCTGTAAAAGTGTATGCACATCAGAAACCACAAGGCCCACAGTAACCAAACTTTGCATATAGGTTGGAAATGTCACCCACTACTCAGAAACAACAAATTACACCAATCTCCCAGATTTTGGTGATATAACAGCCCGTTTCACTTTTTTTGGCCTTCAGAGGTCATTTTAGGGCTTTGTGACCATCACCATCAATAGCAATATCATTGGGCCAATATCTGTAATATAGGAAACACAGTCTATCTAGGGACGATGTTAATGTAATATAGGAGAACACAGTCTATCTATAGGGACTATGTTAATGTAATATAGGAGAATACATAGATGATGTTAATGTAATATAGGAGAACACAGTCTATCTATTCATAGCTTTCAAGGGGCGTTACATGCTGCCGGGAACGCCCACCTGACGGTCAAAAAATAACTTGTTCATTCTGCTGCCAGCCGAGTTGACTAGTTTCTCACGCTGTGTTTCTCACGCTCCATTCTATTCACCACAGAGAAAGTCATCATTAACTCAATGCCTCAATGTTTATAGCGCCGCTGTGCTACATCACTGTGCCTCCATCTCAAAACTCATCCTGCCACCACTGTTTGGAGACTATCAGGAGGGGGATTTTGCCTCCGGGAGAACGAGTACTGAAACAAGACTAATACAGCAATTAACTTGATACAGGGGGCGACTCGTGTCAGACAATATGCAAGTTCCAAGTCAGTAAAAAGAGTCTCGAGTTCGAACGATTCTTTCAAACCCGCCCATCACTAAGAAACTAGTGGGAGTAGAGCAAACACATTGTTGATGTGATTTTCATAGGATTTGTTGACAGTAAACTATGCATTAAAAACACCAACCTTATCCTTTAAAGACACATTCACACTGTGCTGATGCCCATAGAGCTCTGCTAGCTGTGCTTTATTGGTTGCTTCTGTTCTGTGTTAACCAAGTAGCTAGCTGCACTTCTCTCTTGCTGCTGTTTGTGATGTTCATGTAAACTACATTGGGAAAGTCAAATATAAATAACTGAATTTAGTGACACTTATTTCTGCCCATATCTTCCAACCAATTACTGTAAGTGCCCCTTGCTCTGAGCTCTTCTTCTGTTAATTGCTGCCCAACATACCTTCGTCTTGATTCTTGGGGTTTTCAATGTCATTCATAAGAAACCTTTCCTGTTCCTTAAGGATATCTTTGAAGATGTCTTTGGCTCCATTGGTAGACAGTGACTTATAGAGTTCCCTCATCTGCTCCTGAGTGGTAGATTTAGATCTGACATTAGCGTAGGCTTCTTGCGTGATAACGTTCTTTGACAGGAGCCTATCCAAGATTGGTGCGACCATGGTCACTTTCTGGATCAGCTCAGCCCGGTGTTTATCCACAAAGTGCTCTGAGGAGAAAGGGAATGAAAAATGACTGATTATTAGGTGATTGATTTGAGTGAACATCAGGCTAAAATCAGCTTGTATCAGGCTACTTTGCTTCTGAAGGATTACAACATGTCCACCTACCTCCCATCGTGGTTTCCACCTCCTCTGTATCCGTCGCCATCATTGCCACCTGGTAAAATCACAGGAAATATTCACAAGATCACTTTATCAGCCAGGTCACACAAGAAGGGGAGAGTGGGGTAAGATGAGCCACGTTTTACTTATGTTGCCCTCAAGGCAAGGGAAAAATGAAACAGCTCCATAGTCACGTTTCAGTGTTAAAGCTTTTTGCACAGACCTGCTTGCAGATGCTGCCTGGCTGGTGCTTCTGCAACTCTGTTCCCAACTTGGAAGCAGGTGCCCATACCATCTATATTATAATAGTTGCAAAATAGCTAACCAAAACTTAACCAGGAATCCAGTGCAGCTAGCCGCAGCGCGAATTGCGATAAAAAAAAATCTGAAATGTTGCCACAAACAAATTCCACACATCCAGAGCATCCAGAGTCCTTTGTATCGACATTAAACTCAGATATAACTGTTTGTTTGTAACTTTTGTCTAATTTCTAGCGGATTAATAACGATTTCCTTCTCAGCCCTTGGTTTGGAGTGTGGGTCTGAAATGTCTCTGCTGGAGGGCCAGTAAGCCCCTCCCCCTTCACCATAGGTCTGATGCCAGAATTAATAATAATAATAATAATAATAATTCATTTATTTTATATAGCGCTTTTCCAGACCCAAAGACGCTTAACAGAGAACAAGAGACAAGCAACAGGGAACAAAACAGGCAACAGATACAAGTAACAGGCAACAGTTACAGGGAACAGATACAGATGACAGTGGCGGTTCAGGGCAAGGTAGTATGGAGAAGCAGAGGGGAGGAAGATAACAGGAGGGAGGAAGAGGGGGGAGGGTGATGGTTTGGAGCTATGGTTTGGAGGAGGTGGTCAGGGGTAGGGGAGGTTGTAGGCTTGGGAGAACAGGTAGGTTTTGAGTCGGGTTTTGAAAATGGGGAGTGAGGGAGAGTCTCGGACGGTCTGGGGGAGGGAGTTCCAAAGTCGGGGTGCGGCGCGGGAGAAAGCACGGTCACCGAAGGTTTTGAGTCTGGATGGGGGGATGGTGAGGGTGGCAGTAGAAGAGGATCGGAGTGTACGGGAGGGGCGATGGGGGATGAGGAGGTCAGTCAGGTAGGGGGGGGCTAGGCTGTGGAGGGCTTTGAAGGTGAGGAGGAGTAATTTGAAGTCAATGCGTTGCTTGACGGGGAGCCAGTGGAGAGAGTGGAGGACAGGGGTGATGTGATCGCGGGACCGGGTGTGAGTGAGCAGGCGAGCAGCTGAGTTTTGTACCATCTGGAGTCTATGGAGGGAACGGGAGGTGATGCCAGTGAGGAGGGAGTTGCAATAGTCAAGGCGGGAGGAGATGAAGGCATGGATGAGGGATTGAGCAGCAGGGGGGGAGAGGCAGTGTCTGATTTTAGCGATGTTGCGGAGATGAAAATATGAGGAAGAGAGGATTCCCATGTGCACAGCCAGTAGAAAAATCAGGTGCTGGTCGGTTGCAGGATAAACATGAAATGAAAAATTAAAGGAACCACCGCAACACTGAAAATGACTTACTGATGTTTATTTGTGAACAATATGAAAATATGAGGTTTTGACAACGATCGGGACACCCTACCCCTCGAGGTGAACGTGCAAAACGGAGGGTTAAGGGCTAAGTGGTAGGGCCAAGGGGGGAATTGGGCTGTCATCACCACCACCACCACCACCACCACACTGTGCATAATACACAGATAGGCGTCCATCTCCCCCCCCCCCCCCCCCCCACACACACACACACAACAAAAGTTTATTTGGTAGCCATAGTAACCTGAGCTCATAGCAAATGGCTGTCCAGCAAGAAGACTTGTGGTATCTACAGTTTTGAGAGAGGGCTTCTGGATGAGTTCGCTCTTCTGCATCTTCCTGTAAGTGTCATTGGAGTTTAATAAGGCCATATACTCCTCGACAACACAATGTTCCTGTAGTGATGGTATATGTGTAGGAACGTATGGTATGTACGGGTGTATGTGGGGAACATATAGAGAACGGACCGCAAGTATTGGAACTAGGGATTGTCAATAAAGCTTGCAATAAGACTAGACACGTCTCCCGTCTGGATGTCTACATAACGCCTGAGTATGGCATGTTACATGGTGTCAGAAGCTACGAATCTCGTCTCAGACAGCGTCGGAGGTCCGGAAGATGTCGGGCGAAAATAAATAAATAACCGCGACGTGCAGAGTAACGTGAGTCCCGGTCGGAGCTAAGCTACGCTAACGTTAGCCAGCAGAGCAACAAGCTAGTTAGCCAGACGGCCAGAGGAGCGTCTTAACGTGACGTTACGAGACAGCGCAGTGGAGTTTGCTTTCAAGAAGAAAAAGAATAAATAAATAAATAAAAAGAGAGAAGATGGATTCCCTGTTCTCAATAAGCCCACCTGAAAACTTCGACTTCTCAGAGTTTGCTAACTGGACCAACTGGATTCGCCGGTTTGAAAGATTCAGGATCGCAGCCGGATTGAACACTAAGGAGGAAGAATATCAAGTAAACTCATTAGTCTACACTATGGGTGATAAAGCTGATGATATTTTGGGCACGCTGGGCTTAAGTGATGCAGATCAGAAGAAATACAAGGCAGTAAAGGAAGCCTTTGATAAATATTTCATCTGCAAATATAATGTCATCTATGAAAGGGCTCGCTTCAATAAAAGATGCCAAGAGACAGGGGAATCCGCTGAATCGTTCATCTCTGCAGTTTATAAACTAGCAGAAAACTGTAGTTATGGCCCACTGCAGAATGAAATGATCAGAGACAGGTTAGTGGTGGGCACAAGACACCGCATCCTGTCTGAGAAGCTGCAGATGAACAGTGAATTAACACTAGAAAAAGCAGTGTTAATGATAAGACAACATGAGGAAATTAAGAAACAGCAACCCATGGTGCGCGAGACAAATACTACAGACCAGAAAGAGGCAAACGTGGATTCACTGAAATTCAAGAAAAAGTTCAGAAAGGAAAACCAGACAGGAAAAACAGCCTACGGAAAAGGTCAAAAGGATTCCCAAAAAGAACACAAAAGCTGTGGACGATGTGGAAAAACACCGGGACACTCCCTGAACAACTGTGCTGCACGGGAAGCAGAGTGCAGAAAATGTGGAAAGAAAGGACATTTTGCTGCTGTTTGTCGATCAGGCAGAGTGGGAGCTGTACTCGAACAGGAAGAAGATGACGACGAAGCTCTTTTCCTGGGAGCGGTGTCCACAGGAGATGAGTCTAACTCTTGGAGGAAAAAGACACTGAGAGTGAATGGCCACAAAATAACCTTCAAGTTGGATACAGGGGCGGACGCAACTGTAATCCCGGTGGCCGCCTACTCAGAAGAACAGCATGGCCCTCTCACCAGAGCAACAAAACCACTGTGCGGGCCCAGCGGCGAACCTCTCAAGGTGAAAGGTCAGTTCAAGGGAGTAATGGAATATAAAGACAGGACAGCGACACAAACAGTATATGTGATACAAAAGCTAGGTACTCCTCTGCTTGGCTTTCCAGCAATCACAGCACTCAGGCTTCTCTACCCAGTTGACGGTGTTGTGGAGCTGGAGGCTGACATGAGAGAGCTGTACCCCAAAGTCTTCACAGGGCTGGGCTGCCTGAAAAGAGAGTACAGAATTAAGCTGCAGAAGGACACAAAGCCCTATGCGTTGTCGCTGCCACGACGTGTACCTCTGCCGTTATATGACAAAGTTAAAGAGGAACTCGAGAGAATGCAAAAAATGGGAGTGATTGTGCCCATAGAAGAGCCCACAGAGTGGTGCGCAGGGATGGTTGTGGCGCCAAAGCCCAAAGGAAAGATCAGGATCTGCTCCGACATGACTCATCTGAATGAGTACATCTGCCGAGAGAGACACATCTTGCCTGCTGTCGACGAAACCCTGGCCAAGCTCGCAGGTGCAACGCTTTTTACAAAGCTGGATGCCACAGCAGGGTTCTGGCAGGTGCCAGTACATCAAGATTCAGTACCGCTGACCACGTTTATCACCCCTTTCGGCCGATACTGTTACAAGAGACTGCCGTTCGGGATTTCATCGGCACCCGAACACTTTCAAAAGCGGCTAACTCAGATGCTGACAGGGCTGGAAGGAAACGTGTGTCATGCAGACGACATTCTCGTTTTCGGGTCAACTCGAGAAGAACATGACCTCAGACTGCACAGAGTGTTGAGGCGGCTCCAGGAGGAGGGGCTGACACTCAACAATGACAAATGTCAGTTTGCAATGGACAGGGTCGTGTTCCTGGGCCACGTTGTCAGTGCACAGGGCATTGAGGCAGACCCAGGAAAAATCAAGGCAATCAAAGAAATGCCTGCGCCTGAAGATGCTGCAGACGTGAAAAGGTTTGTGGGCCTGGTTAACTACGTGGCAAAGTTCTCTCCACGTATCTCTGACCTCACACAGCCACTACGAGAGCTGCTCAAGACAGACACAGACTGGGTGTGGGGGAGCTTACAGCAGAAAGCTTTCGACGAGCTGCGTCAGGAACTGAGCTCACCCACTGTTCTAGCGCAGTACTGCGTCAACAGAGAGACAAAAGTTGCAGCGGACGCTTCCTCCTTTGGGCTAGGGGGGGTTTTGTGTCAAAAGCAACCGTCTGGAGACTGGCGCCCAGTCGCCTTTATTTCACGCAGCATGACAGAAACGGAGCGCAGATACGCTCAGATAGAGAAAGAGGCGCTCGCGCTGACCTGGGCGTGTGAGCGTTTCCAGTCATACTTGGTCGGCATGGACTTTCTCATACAGACCGATCACAAGCCTCTCATTTCCCTGCTGGGCAGCAGAGCGCTAGATGATTTGCCACCTCGTATCCTGAGATTCAGATTGCGCCTGCTTCGCTTCACGTACAAAATTGAACATGTGCCTGGAAAGAAACTGATCACAGCGGATGCACTGTCCAGGGCGCCGATCCGAGACCCGCCCACAGCAGAGGACATGCAGCTGGAGCAGGATGTGAGTGTGTCCATTGACTACATAGTGGAGCACTTGCCGGCATCAGAGGCGAGGCTGGCACAGATCAGGTCCGCACAGGACACAGATGAAATCTGTAAGAGACTGAAAAACATGGTGCAATTAGGGTGGCCTGCAACTACAAAGGGTCTTCCGCCTGAACTTCAACCATACTGGCAGTATCACCGAGAACTGCTGGTTGCAGACAGCCTGCTCATGAAAGGTGACAGACTCGTCATCCCGGTCACCATGCAAGAGGACATGATAAATAAAGTACATGACAAAATGTACCGCCAGAGCACATCAGTCCATATGGTGGCCAGGTATGACTAAACAAATAAAACAGAAAGTGGAAAACTGTGTGATCTGAGCACGTGAGGCTCATAATGCACCGGAGCCACTGATGACAACAAAGTTGCCCGACAGGCCATGGCAGCGTGTTGCGGCAGACCTTTTCCAGTGGAACAGTGCCATGTACCTAGTGGTAATTGACTACTTCTCGCGCTACATAGAAGTAGCTAACCTCACTTCCACTACCACAGCCCACGTGACAGATAAGTTCAAGGCTATTTTCGCACGTCATGGGGTCCCAGAGACTGTTATTACGGACAATGGCCCCCAGTTCTCAGCAACAGAATTTGCAGCCTTCACCAGAGACTACGACTTCACGCACACGACCAGCAGCCCCCGCTATCCTCAAAGCAATGGGGAGGCCGAAAGGGCTGTGAGGACTGTGAAGTCTCTCCTGAAAAAGGGGGAGGAACCACACAAGGCCCTCATGGCGTACAGAGCCACTCCCTTGGCACACGGATCATCCCCTGCACAGCTGCTGATGGGTCGCAACATCAGGACGCCCTTACCCGTCAGTCAAGAGAAGCTACAGCCAGGATGGCCTGATCTCCAGGCTTTCCGCATGAAGGATCAGGAATTAAAACAGAAACAAGCTTCCTGGTTCAACAAGAGACACAACACCCAGACAAAACAAGAGCTCAGACCAGGACAAAAGGTCTGGGTAAAGAACACAAGGGACACAGGGACGGTCAGTGGTCCAGCCCAGACACCCAGGTCATACAACATCGACCTGCCTTCAGGAAGTCTGAGGAGAAACAGATCTCACATCAGGGTCGTTCCAGAGACTCCCAGGGTGACTAGGTCGGGGCGGACCATACGAACCCCGAACAGGATGGATTTATAATCTCCATTCTTATGTAGAAAAAGCTGTGGTGGATTTCACAAGGCAGAATAAACCTTGCACAGCTTTGGGGACCCAGGTAGTCAACCCTGACCCCTAGAGAAGAAAGACATTCACATTGTTCTTTGTTTTGAAGAAAAAAAAAAAAAAAAAAAAAAAAAAGATGTCACACTGAAAAAAACAAAAACATGAATGTCACAGAGAAAAAGTTTAAAGAGAAACACCACACAAGTGTCGGTTTAAAGGAGTTATTGGTTACAGAAGATGTTTTGTTATGATGATATAATGGTAACAGTTGGACGGTATGCACTACTAAAAAAAAAAAAAAAAAGAAAAGGAGGGGAGAAGTAAAGAAAGTATGATGTGTACTGGAATGTTTACTAAGGCTGTTTGCTATTCATTGTTCAGGTTTATTTACAAGTACAGTAAAAACAAAAGAAGCTCTTCTAAGAAAGTCTGACACTCAACTAAAGGGGGGAGATGTAGTGATGGTATATGTGTAGGAACGTATGGTATGTACGGGTGTATGTGGGGAACATATAGAGAACGGACCGGAAGTATTGGAACTAGGGATTGTCAATAAAGCTTGCAATAAGACTAGACACGTCTCCCGTCTGGATGTCTACATAACGCCTGAGTATGGCATGTTACAGTTCCAGCTCAGGGAAGTTCACAAGTTGACTGACCTCAACCAGGTCAATCAATGCCTTGAGAGCTCTCCGACCATGTCAGCAGCTCTCGCCTTCAGTTCCTCCCCGGGCTTCTCTGTGCATGGCCCCTTGGCAAACATCAAGCGTTTGCTCAGAGGTACGCGTGCATGGAGGGTGCTATTCTTACTGAACACCCGGTCTCGCAAGAAGCTGGTCAACTTCTCTCCCACAGCATGGGCTGAATCTGCAATGAGTTCAACAGAGGCAGACATGGCTGACTGTGGTGTCGGGGGTGGGTGAAGCCAGGTCGAACGGGAAGGAATCAAACTCATGCATGCATGCAACAAGGTCCTGCATGGACGGCTCATCTTGTCACATCTGTTTTGGGCCACATTCTATTTGTGCTTCCTCTTGGCTTCTTTTCGGTTGGCGAGGATGGAGAGTCAGTCAGACTTCATGTTGCTACCAGTACCATTGTTCATTGTACAGTCCATCCACATGTCCCAGGCCATGATGGAGTAAGGTTTGCCTGTGATGGACAGAGTGAAGTCGGTACGAAGGAAGACCTGATCATCAGAGAGCATTGCCAGAAGTCAGGCAGTCACCTCCCATACAGTACACTACTACCCATAGCAGCATGGCATGCAAAGGGCTGACATACTCATCCCAGTTGCAGATATGGACTGTGTGCACAAAAAGAGCAGATTAGGTCTCCTCAGTTTATGTATCAGGAGAGAAGCTCCAAGTGGTTTCTATTTTTAAACCACAACCATTTATTACATTATTTGTCTTCACTTGGAGATCAGTTTTCAATTCTTGCTCTGTCTGAGACCTGGCTAAATGACAATATCATATCTCTTCATGAAATGACTTATTGTACTACAATTAATTGCTGTTGCAAAATGAGAGCAGTTGGAGAAGTATCCGTTTATATTACTATTATCAGAATCAGAATAACTTTTATTGCCACAATACAGTAATAATAATAAGCAATACAATTAGCAGCTATAGAACTTTAATGCAACGAGTGTAGTACAGCTACAGTTGCTGTAAACTTTACAGCAACTGTGTAAAGTGTAAACTTTGATGGTGGTGAGCCATGAGTGGCTCATGTCAGATGTCAGGGGGGGGGATTCAATTGTATTCAGGGGTAGTGGGGGGATGGTATGGTGCTTGGTAGAGGGAGCTTTCGGGCCTTGTTGAAGAGGCCGATGGCAGTTGGGGAAAAAGCTGTTCTTGTAATGAGAGGATTTGGTCTCTTGTCAAGTTTGTGTCTGGGGTGGGACGGGTTGGCCATGATCTTACGAGACTGCTTCAGCGTCCTGGCTGTGTGTAGGTCCTGAAGGGATGGCAGGTTGCATCTGATCACCTTCTCAGCACAGTGGACGATGCGTTGCGTCTGTTGATGTCCTTGAGAGTGGCAGCAGCGTACCAGACGGTGATGGAGGAGGTGAGGATGGACTCAATGATGCAGGTGTAGAAGTGCACCATCACACAGCCGGCACAGCATGAACGAGTGGCTGTCTTCCTGTCTTTCTGTTTGTAAAGTTGAATTTGGCCCCTCCTCTCATTGCTCTCCTCCATCGCCGGCTATCATGTTTTGGAAGGTGATGACAGACGCATCCAATACACAATGAATGGGTGACAGTGACTCCAAGCAATTTCCGTCACTGTGGTGTGCATCGGCCCTAATTAAGTCAGTAATGTTAATACACTGCTGCAGATTGTTGCATTCAAGAATAAAACCCAGTAAAGCCCTAAAGAGACCGTTTTCTTTGCAACACTTGGCAGAGGAAATCAATGTATCTGGCCGCGACTTTGTCATTTCCACCACATGTGCACTGATAACTACGCACACCGGGGTGAGCTCTATGCTTTCTTCCTCAGGCTGCAGCTGCACGTTTGATTCCTGTGGCACCTCAATATAGATGGAAGGGAGTTGACAAGAGTAGGGTCAACAAAATTCTTGGGGGTCCTCATAGACGAGTCAATCAACTTCAAATGTCATATTGATCATCTGTTAACAAAACTGTCTAAATATGTTGGTCTATTTTTCAAACTCCGTCATTTTCTTCCTTTATCTGCTCTCCTGATCCTGTACAAAACCCTGTTTGAGCCACACATTAATTACTGTAACATCATATGGTGTAACACCTTCCCCAGCTATCTGAAGAAATTAGAAAGCTTACAAAAGAAAATAATACGAGCCGTATCCTGGTCGGATTTCAATGCACCCACATGTTCCCTCTTCCATAGCTATAATCTTCTGAGGCTTGCTGAGTTTAATATTCACCAAAACGCAATCTTGATGTATCAAGTTGTCCATAACTTAAATCCAAGACTCTCCAAGCTCATCCCAGTCAACCGCCCCGCTCATTCTTTTAATACCAGAAATACACATCTTATTTATGGTAAGAAAAGACGACTGAAATGCACCAGTCTAAGTATAACCAATAGAGGGCCGCGGATCTGGAATGGGCTTGATGAGAGCCTGAAAACAGCTCCATCCATCTCTGTTTTCAAGAAAAAAATGAAAGAACAACTGCTTAATCTGTATGTATAGTAATATAGTATATTATAATATATAGTATATATAATATATAATGTATATGATATATAGTATAGTATATAGTATTGATATGTATTATAAGTATACTTATACTTATCCATTGATCTGGGATTGTTTTGTTTGTTTTGTTTGTCTGTTTATTGTCCTGTTGTGTAATTGTTGTTGTGTTATACTGTATGCAGTAACTTGTATTTAAGTTGTGTTAAGTCTTCCTGCTCAGGCTCCTGCTATAAGCTTTAAGTAGCTTCTTTGGAGACCTGGCACTCCACACATTTGTATCTTGATGTTGATTGAACATGTCAATTGTTTGTGTGTGTGGGGGGCGAAATAAATCTGAATCTGAATCTGAAATCAACCGGCCCTGGGAAAACTCCCATCCCTGCTGCGTCGTTACCAACCACCAGACCAATCATTCTAAAGGGGAGGGACTTGACCACTGCCAAACGTACCCATTCACTAAACCCGAATGCAGGAAAATGCGGTGGAGCGGCACCTGTAGGTATCCACCACCCACACCTCGCACTCCCATGTACTTCCCTGTGAATATAGACTCTGGGAGCTCCATTACTCCCTTACGAAGCAATGTCTGCTCAGCTCAGCTCAGTGTCTCTAAGCATCATGACTGATGACCACCTGCCGTCCATCGAGTCCAAAACGGTCCCTTTAGAGGTAAACCCCTTATAACCATGGAGGTCAATGTTCTCGACATCCTCCGGTTCTGCAATCACAAGCATATCCGCTTATACGGTGGACATTGGTCTTTCTTATGACCTACTTTGTCACACCAGTGGCACCGAACCTCCGGCCTACCGATGAACCGCTGATCCAAGATTGGACCCACGCCTGGAGATGAACCACCTGGTTTGGACTGCCGTGCGTTAAATGGAGGGCCCCTCCCTGCTGAGGAATGCCACACCCCATTCTCCTCCAGCCTCCTCTGGTGGTAACCTCTCTCAGGTGGTTCCTCAGAGGGCCGCTTTCTAATAATGGGTCCACTCGACCTGCCGCAGTGCCGCCGTGAGCCACCTCATAGCCGTCAGCCAGCTCTGCTGCACGCCGTGGGCTCACTAACTTACACTCATTCAAATAGACATCCAGCTCTCTGGGGACGCTGAGTTTAAACTGCTCCAAGAGCATTAGGTCCCTTAACTACAGGAAGTCAGAAGCTTTACATGCGTTAGACCACTGGTCAAACTGGTCCCAGGTCCTTGTGTGGAGTTTGCATGTTCTCCCCGTGTTCATGTGGGTTTCCTCTGGTTTCCTCCCACCACCATGACATGGATGTTAGGGTTATACTCGTGTGCACCTGACCAAGGCAATGGCAAAAGAACTGGAGTTGGTCCCCAGGTGCTGCACTGCGGCTGCCCACTGCTCCTAGTTCTAGGAAGGTTCCTAGTAGAGGATAGGTCAAATGCAGAGGATGAATTATAACTTAACTTAATTAAGCACCAACATATACTAATACTAATAATACCAATTATTATTTTGCATAGCCAACATGAAGGAGTTCATACAGTATCTAATCTCATGTCAGGGTGAAGTAGTAAGCTAGTAGTTTCAGATTCCATTTAGATTCCATATTTGTACTTTTTGATTACATTTAGATCACATTTCTATGGTGCAATTACTTTTGAGCTACATCTTCACCCAAAATATTTTCATCTATTAGCATTTAATTCGATTCTCATGTGAACTTCCATGGCAAATGTGTCCAACTTGAAAAACAAATCTCCTGTGGTGTAAAGCAGTGGTTCTCAAAGTGGGGTCCGGGGACCTCCAGGGGTCTTTGCGGGCCAGCGGGTCCCCAGTAAAAGGGGGATCATTTATTTTCACTATAATTCCATCCATAGTAACACAATGACAGAATGTATGGCTATTTTGGTCATGGGTTTCATACACTTTCTGTAATAAAACATCTAAAAGCAAAAAACAATATGAGATGGGGACCCTGGGACAAAGACTTATCAAATGGGGGTCCGTGGTCTAATTTGTGTCAGTTTAGGGGTCCTTGACGTGAAACAGTTTGAGAACCACTGGTGTAAAGTTCACAGCCAGTGACATCGTCATCAGCTTCGGTCAATTCGTTCTTTGGACTTCCTTGCCCGTCTTCATATCAGATGCTTTCAAGGTTCAAACGTTCAAATCTTTATTATCTCTGAGGAGCAATTTGTTGTACAGCCAGCAGCATATAACCATCAGACAAACATTAATATGTAACAATTTACAAAAGTCAGCATGGCGGTTGGTACCAATGGATGCATTTGGTCCGTTCTTCTACTTTCATAATGATATCAGTATCGTCACTATAGCTTTATAAATGAGCCTGCTAGAGCCTCTGAAAGATAGTAATGTAATGTCGGGCTGGACGTGTGTTGCAAAAAGGGCACTCATCAGTCAGAGGTTAAAAGGTCCAATGTCTGCCCATTACTACAAGGAATGATCATCCGCCCCCCCCCCCCCCCAGTTGTGTTTCCGATGGTTCTTCCGGTGGTCTTTCCCCTTTGTCCCCTATAGAAGGATGGTTTTATATGGTGTTAGTTCATTTTATTTTTGTAGCTACATAGCTAGATAACGCGCATCACATTTATTCACGTTACTATGACGCCCTGTTTTCACAGCAGGATCGTTTTTTTGTAGCCATTCCCGGCGTCATCCGTCGGATGACGTGGTGTGTTTCTGCCGGAAGACATGGAAGGAGGGTTTTGGCCCCAGACTACCGGCTGCACTTCCTTGACAAGTTGATGCTGACAGACAAGGCCTCACTCAGCCTGGATGAAAAGCTCCGTACTGCCAACAGGAATTTAAATGAAAAAGAGCAACGCTAAATTAACAATGTTTTAACAAATGTTTGCTCCATAAAACTTCTTAGCAAAACTAACACATTTAGATTGTTGTTAGCGCAACAGCTATTTTCTCATCTCTTCTTAACTCATTGAGTGCCAAGGACGGACATGTTCGTCATTTCAAATAGTAACGTAGAGTGCCAAGGACGGACATGTTCGTCAATTGCGTTTTTTGACGGTGGGGCGTCGATCAAAGCCTTCTGCCTCTGATGTACAAATATTATAGCTATTGGATGTGTCTAACCTATTTTACAGAACCCTTAGGTGGCGACAGTGCTCTCCACATAACAGAAAGGCAAGGAAAAAACAAAGAAGAAGTCGTTATGGAAACGGAAATCGCATCGCATCCGTATGCATCGATATGCTGAAGCACGTTACTGCAGCTGTGCCTGCAGCAGCCAATCTGCTCCCACAATTGAGCCGTTCCGTGTCGGTTGCGACAGCACATCCGCACATCCACACCGTGGAGTTGTTATTATTCTCAACTGGAAGCATCGTTGCCGGTGACAAACACACGCGGAACGCTGTAAAAAAGCAGGATGTCGAGCACCCTTCACTGTGCGCACAGCAAACTCAGCAGAGAGCCACCACAGACAGGAGGAGGAGTGTGCAGTTGAGGCGAGGCGGGGCGGGCGGGGGGGGGGGGAGGGGGCACGCAGAGCAGCACACACACAACACCCAGACAGACCCAGGCAGCAGGACAGGATTGACAAACGCAAGCCAGAATATCCGATGCCCACCAGCAGCAAATCAAGACCAGCAAGAAGCTGCAACCAGCAGCGCACGCAGGGGCCAGCGCTGCTGGTTGTAGCTAAAAAATATTATTCTGCCAAACAGAATTCCCTGGCCTTCACTGTTTTATTGAAGGAAATTATTTTTGAGGTGTGACTACATTAGAAAAGATTAGCTTCAGAGTCAGTGATGTGCTTGAAATGTTTAATTTCACAAAAGGCCAATTATCTCAGCTTCTAGAAAAAAAATTGCTGTTTTTGGATGAATCAAGCTATCTTCTCCGGCTCATAACTAAAGAACGGAAAATGGGATCAATAAACTTTTTTTTGCAGATGATAGAATAGAGTCTCATCGTTCTTTGTGCGTGTTCAGTGTTTACATAGTAATATCACACAATATTCTGTGGGCCTCGAGAAATCACTGAAAACGCTCTGAAACTCTGGCACTGGGAGCATCCGTCCTCCAAAAGTGGCTGGCACTCAATGAGTTAATCTGATATTTGAGGCCATCTTTCAACTCAGAAAATCTGACTTCACAAGCCAAAAGGCCCGTAGGAAAAATGTGCCGTTTACCTGCATCAACCCCAAGAGTAATATCTCTGGTTTTCCTGCTTTGAAGGTCTCTCTCTCTCTCTCTCTGCCTCACCATCCACTTTTTTGTTACAATAGTATATAATAAATACCATAGTAGTATTCATTTTAATATTGTATTATGTAGACAAGATGCAAATAGCCTAAATGCATGCAGCATTCATCACTGCCTCACTGAGCAGCTGTTATGAAAGAGCATTATTAGAGCTGGAGGTGGTTCCGTTAGGATATGATTAGGTGTAGTTGGACAGGATTAGACTATTGCTAGGGATAGACTGACGTCACACAAAGGGGTGGAGTGTTGTTTGATTCATTAACAGGTGGCGGTGGCTTTTGGAGTTGCGCGCGACGAGGGAGGACGCTAAAGGCGGACTCTTGCAACAACAGAGACTCTTTTTCCACCAACCCACACGGACCACGGGTAATGCACTTTTCCCCAAACCCCTGAACTTCCATACTGAGAGCGGGCTGGCCAAGTTGACCAGACGACGCAGCTGAAAAGGGCTCGTCTGATCAGGCACGAGCTGGTCGCAGCAACGCCGTGAACAACAACACCAGGAACGTTAAACGACAAAGCTTGGGTGAGTTAAACATATACGATACCCCTTAGATAGAATTACATTCACCCAGGTAGTCTTACGACTCCAATCCTGCTCCTCAGCCCCCTGCCCCTGGATTTGCTTCCTTCTCTCCTCTCTCTCCTGATGAAGTGCTTAAACTCATCAGCTCAAACCGAGCCACTTACTGCCCCCTCGATCCTATCCCTTCCTCTCTCCTCCAAACCATCTCACCTAACATATCTCCCTTCCTCACTACCTTCATTAACTCCTCTCTGTCCTCTGGTCTTGTCCCCCCTGCTCTAAAGACTGCAAGAGTCAAGCCTCTGCTTAAGAAACCCTCCCTTGACCCTACTGCTATTCACAACTACAGACCTGTCTCTCTTCTCTCATTCCTTTCCAAAACCCTCGAACGAGCAGCGTCCGAACAACTTTCTCTCTATCTCTCCCAAAATGACCTCCTGGACCCTCTGCAGTCCGGTTTCAAGGCCTCTCACTCCACTGAGACAGCTCTTCTTGCTGTCACAGAGGCCCTTCACACTGCGAAGGCCTCATCCCTCTCTTCTGTTCTTGTCCTCCTTGACCTGTCTGCTGCCTTCGATACAGTCAACCACCAAATCCTTCTTTCCACTCTGTCCGACCTCGGCATTTCAGGCTCTGCACTCTCCTGGTTTGCTTCTTACCTCTCTAACCGCTCATACCAGGTCTCATGGAGAGGGTCCCTCTCCAGATCCTGTCCTCTTACCACCGGTGTCCCCCAGGGCTCAGTCCTGGGCCCCTTACTTTTCCTTCTCTATATCAGATCTCTTGCCTATGTGATCTCTTCTCATGGCTTTTCTTATCACTGCTACGCTGATGACACCCAGCTTTTCCTTTCTTTCCCCCCCTCTGACACTCAAATCGAGGCTCGCATCTCTGCATGCCTCAAAGACATTGGCGACTGGATGTCTGCCCACCACCTCAAGCTCAACCTTGGTAAGACCGAGCTACTCTTCCTCCCAGGAAAAGACTGCCCTCTTGCAGATCTCTCCATCTCCATTGACAACACCACTGTACTCCCCTCCCAAACAGCCAAGAACCTCGGGGTGATCCTTGACAACCAGCTGTCTTGCTCTGCCAACATAGCTGCTACAGCGCGCTCCTGTAGGTTCTCTCTCTACAACATCCGCAAAATCCGTCCCTTTCTCACAAGAGAAGCGACTCAACTCCTGGTCCAGTCTCTTGTCTCCTCCCGCCTGGACTACTGCAACGTGCTTCTGGCCGGCCTACCTGCCACCGACATCCGACCGCTTCAGCTCATTCAGAACGCTGCAGCCCGTCTGATATTCAACCAACCCAAATTCTCTCACGTCACTCCCCTCTTCCAGGAGCTCCACTGGCTTCCCATCTCGGCCCGCATCAAATTCAAGACACTGGTACTGGCCTACAGGGCAGTACACCAGACAGCTCCCCGGTACCTGCAATCCATGGTCAGGTTCCAAACCTCTCACCGCTCCCTTCGCTCCTCCACCAGTGCAGGTCGCCTCGCCCCTCCTTCGCTACGGGGGCTCAAAAGTCGCTCATCCCGATCTCGACTCTTCTCGTCCCTGGCACCTCAATGGTGGAACGAGCTTCCACCTTCGGTCAGGACTGCTGAATCACTGCCGATCTTTCGGAAAAGACTAAAGACACACCTTTTCAGGCTCCATCTGGGCCCTTCTTGATCTAACCTCGTCTCTCTCTTTCCTTATATTTAAAAAAAAAAAAAAAAAAAACTAACCAACCTTGTACCACTAACCTAAACTTGTACCACTGTTCCTTCAGAAGCTGTAGTTGTCATAGACTGTGCTCCATAGTTGATTGTTCTATTGCAGACAAAAAATGTGTTATTGTAAGTCGCTTTGGATAAAAGCGTCTGCCAAATGACGTAATGTAACGTAATGTAATGTAATGTACTTTCATGTTAAAACACACGTAGGGAAGCGCCAGTTTACGGGCTGATTAACCTTAGTGGGGAAACTAGGAATTAGTACGAGGTAGGTTAGTTAGCAGCATAACAGCAGCTCTCTCTTCACTTTCACGCAGTCAAGCATCTTCACGCTCCTCTTCTTCACACTTCCAGGCAGTCTCTCTCTCTCTCCCTCTCTCTCTCTCTCTCTCTGGTGCAATTACTTTTGAATATTTTCATCTATTAGCATTTAATTTTATTCTTATCTGAACCCCCCTTCGGTGGATTCGTTCTTTGGACTTCCTTGTCCATCTTCATATCAGATGCTTCAAGGTTCAAACGTTCAAATCTTTATTATCCCTGAGGAGCAATTTGTTGTACAGCCAGCAGCATATAACCATCAGAAAAACCCTAATAGGTAACACTTTACAAGTTAGCATGACGGTAACTTGGTACCAATGGATGCATTTGGTCCATTCTTCTACTTTAATAATGATATCAGTATCATCACTATAGCTTTATATATGAGCCTGCTAGAGCCTCTGAAAGATAGTAATGTAATGTTGGCCGCTGGATGTGTCTTGCAAAAAGGGTACTCATCAGTCAGAGGTTAAAAGGGCAGCAGTTTTGGCACCACCTGGGAGACCTCCCTGTTTTTAAGTTAAAACAGCCCCAAAATATGGTGGGGATGCAATACTCGGCGGGGGTGCGTAACTCCAGCACAACAACGGGTGCAGGCACAAATTGGAGGCGTGCCAAGTCATTTGTGCATGGCGCAAATGGGATTTGGGCGGTCTTAACGACCAGAATTATTCACAGGTGTGGCCTGGCAATACCTGGGCTTTACATCAATCAAACCAATCAAATTCCTGTCTCGCAGTCCCTGTACTACAGTTTGCGTGATGCATATATGCTGTAATTCTCCCCATGTGTAATTTGGATAGGCCTATCTCCATTGACTGTATATATTATCCGTATCTCACAACAACACAATCACAATATATAGCTGTTAAAAACATCTGTGGTTTGATGGATTCAGGTTCTTTTGTTGACTGGAATAGATAACCATCAACTCCCCGGATGACCTCTTTCTGATCGGATATGACGATGTTGACTACAAAGCCTTTGGAATTGATTTATAGGACAAGCCTGGAGTACAAAAAGCATGCCACTGGCATGAGGAGCTGCAGATAATTACTCTAAATCTGTGTGGTATAAGAAGCAAATTAGAAATCCCAGATTTCATTGAAATGTGTAAGAATTATGATATTATGCCTCTGTGAGACAAAAACAGATGATACAGATATACCTGATCTGACTGAAAAATCATATGGGCTTCCAAGTGTTCATCAAGAATGGACATAACTTCACAAACTGGAGATCAGACGGAGTCATGATCGCAGTAAGCGACGACATTGCGGACAAGTGTGTGCAGAAAATAGTCCATTCTGAACTATGCGAAAGAGCTGGTGCTCTTGGCAGTTTACTGCCATATATGAGCAGATATTCAAGTGTTGATGTTTGATGATTTAACACAAGCCATTATTGACTACTTCTACTGATACAAATGATTTCCTCATTTGTGGGGACATCAATGCACACACTAATGAAAGAGAAGATTGGATTATGGATAACTATCTGATTAACAAAACTGTCGAGGATGAGTATACTGGAGAAAACTTGTGTACGCCTAAAAAGCTGGAGCTGGCTGAAGTACCATTGATGAGAAAGTCAATGGATAAATCTAGAGACTATAGTAACTACGGTACTGCTCTTTTGGATATGTGCAAAAATATTGCCCTTTGTATCCTAAATGGCAGATGTGGGGAAGACAAATTTATAGGGAAAACTACATCAACTGATAATACAGTGATTGACTATATGATAAGCTCCCCATCGATACTAGGCAGCATAATTCAATCAGGAGAGGCCAGTTGGTAGGATTAGACAAACTTTATTTAGCAATCGGCGTGCATGGCAAATGCTTTGGCGCTTGACTCCATTGGCCAGTGGTGCTGCTCTTGAGGCAGAGGAGGGCGCCTGCATGGGCTAGGAGATCCCCCCCCCGTGGGGGATCGGGAGTCAAGACTCGTTGGTGGTGGACTGGGGAGGTGGGTGGGGCAAAACAACGCTTCGGAGGCCGGCTTCAAGGGAGATGGACTGCCGTGGGCTGCTATGATCGGCCAGAGAGAGAGAGGTGACGTAGAACCCTTGCTATATATATGAGGATTAACTGACGTCATGTTTGACGTCATAGCAGACGTCATAGTAGGATTTTTGACCACGTTGAGATCGGATTACGCGTGAGTGGCCTTCTGCTTGAACTATGGTCTGGAGACCTCACTTCAATCAGGAGAGGCCAGTTGGTAGGATTAGACAAACTTTATTTAGCAATCGGCGTGCATGGCAAATGCTTTGGCGCTTGACTCCATTGGCCAGTGGCGCTGCTCTTGAGGCAGAGGAGGGCGCCTGCATGGGCTAGGAGATCCCCCAAAGGAAGATCTGATTACCAGAGGTTAATTGAGATCTGCAGGCGCCAGTAGTTGATTGCACTATTCCGGCCTTCGACCTTTTTAGCGACTTACAGCTATTTGCGGCTGGCGCTCCCAACTCGGTCGGGCACCTCGCGATAGCGCTTCCCAGCTTGGCCTACCTGGCCACCTTGGCGCTTCGCGATCGTACTTTCCGGCCTTCGACCTTTTTAGCGACTTACAGCTATTTGCGGCTGGCGCTCCCAACTTGGTCGGGCCTTCGATCTTGCTTTTCCTGCCTTCGACCTTTTTAGCGACTTACAGCTATTTGCGGCTGGCGCTCCCAACTCGGTCGGGCACCTCGCGATAGCGCTTCCCAGCTTAGCCTACCTGGCCGCCTTGGCGCTTCACGATTGTACTTTTCCTGCCTTCGACCTTTTTAGCGACTTACAGCTATTTGCGGCTGGCGCTCCCAACTCGGTCGGGCACCTCGCGATAGCGCTTCCCAGCTTGGCCTACCTGGCCGCCTTGGCGCTTCGCGATCGTACTTTCCGGCCTTCGACCTTTTTAGCGACTTACAGCTATTTGCGGCTGGCGCTCCCAACTTGGTCGGGCCTTCGATCTTGCTTTTCCTGCCTTCGACCTTTTTAGCGACTTACAGCTATTTGCGGCTGGCGCTCCCAACTCGGTCGGGCACCTCGCGATAGCGCTTCCCAGCTTAGCCTACCTGGCCGCCTTGGCGCTTCACGATTGTACTTTTCCTGCCTTCGACCTTTTTAGCGACTTACAGCTATTTGCGGCTGGCGCTCCCAACTCGGTCGGGCACCTCGCGATAGCGCTTCCCAGCTTAGCCTACCTGGCCGCCTTGGCGCTTCGCGATTGTACTTTTCCGGCCTTCGACCTTTTAGCGGCTAACGGCTATTTGCGGCCGGCGCTCCCAACCTGGTCGGGCCTTCGATCTTGGTACATTAGAATTTAGCTTGGTGCTTCCCGGCTTGGCCTACTTGGCTGCCTTGGCGCGACTACCCTGACTTTCTGCTCTCTCTTTCTCTTTCCCCCCCCAAAAATGAGCCGGGGAGTTTACTGCGCCTTGCTGGCGCCGTGCTTTCGGGGAGCCACCACCAACGAGACATTTTCTTCATCGGCACGGAAGTCCGGGACATTGTTTGTTGCCATGCTCACCGGTTTAAGGGAGGAGGGTTCTTTGGGCCGCCAGTATGGCCGCCTGCTCCGGGCGGATGTAGCTGGAGAATGCCGATGACGACCAGCGGCCCATTTGCTGGAGGGAGGCGGAGGACACTCCTTGCTCGGCGGCCGAGGTGGCCGCTCCGATCCTGAAGGAGTGGCTGGAGTAGTTCTTTGTCGGGAGGTTGCATTGCTGGAGCGTTTGCCTGAGGTGCAGGGTGAACCAGGATCTTGTCATGTGGTGACAAGGTGCGATGAGGAACAGGGGGGCCGAGGGGCCGGTCCGAGGCCTGAGCCTGACGTAGTGAGCCATGGACGAGAAGGGGCAGAAGGGGGAATTGTTCTGGGCGATGACGATGTGCCGATGAGGGCCAGCGGCCCGTTTGCTGGAGGGAGGCGGAGGGCACTCCTTGCTCGGCGGCCGAGGTGGTCGCTCCGATCCTGAAGGAGTGGCTGGAGTAGTCCTTCGTCGGGGGTTGCATTGCTGGAGCGTCTGCTTGAGGTGCAGGGTGAACCGGGATCTTGTTGTGTGGTGACAGGGTGCGATGAGGAGCAGGGGAGCCGAGGGGCCGGTCCGAGGCCTGAGCTTGACGTAGTGAGCCATGAACGAGAAAGGGCAGAAGGGGGCTAGTGCCTTCCTGTATGCTATTGTGTGCTGGGGCAGCGGGGCTCTCTGGCTGCGGTGTCAGAGAAGAGAACGTTGTCCAGGCTACGCTCCATCGTGAACAATGACTCGCGCCCACTCCACGGCGTGCTAGTCGAACGCAGGAGTACGTTCAGTGAGAGACTGATTCCACCTAGATGCAGTACGGAGAGGCACAGGAAATCATTCCTGCCTGTGGCCATTAGTCTATTTAATGCCTTTCTTAAAGAGCACCTCGGAGACGCTCAGTCTCCCTGAGACTGAGCCAGCCGATAGGTTAACTGTGCCTGGCTGAGCCACGTGTGGCGTATAGGGCAAGCCGACTTAATATAGTCCCGGGTGCAATAATGATAATTGACACGGAATGTATACTTACCTGACGTGTTTTGTATTTTGCTACTTAGACATTCCACTTATTTTTTGCTTCTAGCGCATTTACTAGTTATTCTATGCTATGTTGTGTTTTTTTTTTTTTTCTTTTTTCTGCTTATTGCTTAATATTGCATTTGCGTTGCATTTACTACTGTTTATTTTATTTTAAGCTATGTGTGTACTGTGAGCGAGCTACTGTAACCTGTCCCGATTTCCCCTCGGGGATTCGTTAAGAACAGGAGGTGGTGTATTAAGACCGGGTAGCTTAACACGGAAAGACGTCAGCATTCCCTGGGCCGTCTGGCTTCGGTCCGAAGTTATGCAGTAACACTCATTCTAGCTGATGCTCAGACAAGCTCCGTGGGCCAGGGGTGTTAGAATGGCCCCTTGCGTGGTTATTATTATTATTGTTGTAATTATTATTATTATAATTATTATTATTATTGTGACTCCCGCTGGCCATTTGCCAGAAGCGATTTCCGCTTGGGCGTCGGAGATAGGCAGGCTGAGATGCCCGCTGGGTAGAATAGTCAGATCACAGGCCAAGCGCACGAGGTAATCAATGACTCCACGCATGTCCTTCATGTCTGTTTTGACTTAATGCCATCAGGAAAGCGCTTTAGACAGCCTGCCTGCGAAACAAGCAGAAGGAAGTTTGGTTTGGTTCCAGAGGCCATTCGACTGGTGAACAGCCACAGTACGAGAAGTGGTCAGTTTATCTAGACTAGGTCTGTACCTTGACCTTTTGATTTGAACCCTTGAACAAGTCTAATATGCACTTGGATTGTATTGACTGAAATTAATTTGTATTGATGTGACACCTATATTCCTTTGTGGTGTTGGATACACTGTAATCAGGGATCTTGCTTTATCAGTGTCATTTATTGTATTTATTGTCTTGTTTTTTGTATTGTTTTTTGGATGTGTACAGAGTACAGCTTGTTTGCAGTATTCATGCCTTAAATTGCCCTTTGCGGGACTAATAAAGTTTTTTTTTTTTTTTTTTTTTTTTTTTTTTAAATTGAATTGATTTTACTGGACGGTAGATTGCCCGTTTAAATGCTGAAGTACTGATACTTTCCTCATGGGTCCTTTCGCGTCCACGGGTGACTGGTCCTCCGGGGTATGCTCGGTGTGCTGTGGTCGTCAACCCCGTCCTTGGTAGAGCAGGTAGCTCTTGAGAGAGGCGGGCAGGGGCAGTCCGTGGATTCCGCTCAGGCGGTCCCTTCCTAGAGCCGCCCGCACGGAGCGCCTGCACAGGTCCATCAGAGGGAGGGGATCCGGATCGAGTCCGGATTCGTATTTCGCAGTGTCCCCGCACGGCGCTCACTGCGGGGTACACCTTCCTGCCCTTAAGTCCTCCGAACGCCACCCCTAGGTCATGTCCGTCCACTATGAAACCTAACGTCCCCTCGTCCATGTCCAAGACGACTAACAGAGCGAGTCTGGTATTATGAAGGTGTCGTCGGGCTCCGGGAAGGGTGCCATGGCACGAGTCCGATACCTCACGAGTCCGACACCTCACGAGTCCGAAAAAAGAGGCTAACTTCCCCCAGACCCTAACCCAAAACCTAACCTCTCCCACCCCCACGCCTAAACCTAACCTCCCCCAGACCCTAACCCATAACCTAACCTCTCCCACCCCCACGCCTAAACCTAACCTCCCCCAGACCCTAACCCAAAACCATGAGGTGTCGGACTCGTGAGGTATCGGACTCGTGAGGTATCGGACTAGGGGGCAGTCCCCCCGGGAAGGGGGGTGATAGTGGAGTTTTTTTTTTTTTTTTTTTTTTTTTTTTTTTAAGATTGTTGTTCAAATAAACCCCCTCAGATCGGCTAAAGTTAAGAAATTATCGTTGTCATCATCACAGAAGCTTCCTAATTGAATTTATCAGTCACCATCAGTCACATGGGGTCACTGGGGACCCAGAGGTGGAAAATAAACAAACTCAGCTGCGTGTAACAGCAAAGATAATTGAGAATGAGAAGGCAAGAGTATATAGTGCCTTTTTGAAAACGGCGCTGCGGCCATTTTGGCCTGAAATACGGCTCCTTGCTGGGGCAGAAGCTTAGTCTCCAAAATGGCGGATTGGCTGTGTGCTGTCGCATCTTTACGATAAAAGGTCTCTGGTTACCGTGAACCTCCGTTTCACAAACACCACAACGAGGAGAGAGACAGCTACTTTTCACACTCTGTTTTGGATTAAGAGGATGTCCTGAAGTGTGACGGTGGATTAAAGACTTGATGAAAAACGTCATGTGATCTGGTGGATTATAGTCTTCGTGACAGAAAGAACAGGACGCCCGATGGGTTAACGTTACATGGATGCGAGTTTTACTGCCGAGTGCGACTTTCTGCTTGACTGCATGTAACGTTAAACTTTTATCGTCCATGAATTCCTGGGAGTGCTTATTCTTTTCGTGGATGGATTATTTTACGTCGCTGGATTTGGAAGGGAAAGCAAATTGCACTACATTTCAGCTGTTGCCGCCAGAATGAACCGTTCGCCCCACGGACCTTTCGGTCTGCCCAGAGTGCCCGAGATGCCACGGCGCTCCGGCTTCAGCGCTTCTCCAAGCCGGTTCCCGTCAATCACCGTGAATCTGCCCGGCGGCCTGGAGGTCAGTGCGACCAGGAAGTACGTGGCGTCTCGCGGCGGCCCCGCGGCCTGCATTTCCCCAGCGGCTCCCGGCTCTCGGGGCGGCTGCCTCTACTGGTCTTCGCCCGCGGCCTCTCGCACGTCCGTGCCGATCGGCCTCTCCCTCCGGCACGCTCGCACGCGTTCTTGGGCGTCCGCGGCGCGGCGCTTCGTCTTCTGCTCTCCTACCGGGGCCGTCGCAGTGGCGCGCGGGGGGCTATGTTGGCAGCCTGTGGTCCGGTCGCTTCGCCAACGTCTTCGTCAGACACCTCGGAAGGCAAGTACGCTCCGTGGCCGGTCCGGGACAGGGGACCGATGACTGAACTCGACATGCCAGGAATGGGAATATCCACGGGTAGAGAAGGCTTGTGGGTGCTGATTCGGTCTGCGGATCTGGTGCAAAACAACGCTTCGGAGGCCGGCTTCAAGGGAGATGGACTGCCGTGGGCTGCTATGATCGGCCAGAGAGAGAGAGGTGACGTAGAACCCTTGCTATATATATGAGGATTAACTGACGTCATGTTTGACGTCATAGCAGACGTCATAGTAGGATTTTTGACCACGTTGAGATCGGATTACGCGTGAGTGGCCTTCTGCTTGAACTATGGTCTGGAGACCTCACAACATTTTTATGTGCATGACTTTGACTGTCTGTTCTCTGTTGAATTGGTATTGTGTGGGACCTATAAAGGTCACAAGGTGGCGGCAATGAGTCATGAACCCACACAGGATTCTGTCACAAAAGATTGGGCAGAAATTGGCAAATGGCTCAAGGAGAAAAGAGAGGAGTCCGTAGAGAACAGACAGTCAAGTAACTTGGACAACCTGTTACATCATTTGGAGGCAATGTCTGTGGATGAAATAACTGATGATATATGTAGAATTATGACTGAAAGTGTGATAGTTACTTCCCCTAGAAAGACCCAAAAAAAGAATAAGACTGAGCAAGTGAAAAAATCTGCATGGTTTAATTCTGAATGTAGATGTAAAAGGCAGGCATACCTTAAAGCAAAGAAGATGCATAATCAATGTAAAAGTGTGGAAAATGGGGAAATCTTAAGGTCTAAAAGTAAAGAATATAAAAAAGAAATGGTTAAATTGCGGAATGCTTACAGAAAGAAATGTAACAATGAGCTTAGGGAAATGGAGGTAAAAAAATCCCAAAGTATATTGGGACATGTTGGCTGACAATAAGGATAATGAATGTTCTCCTGTCCATCTGAACGATTTCTATGAGCACTATTCCCTGACTGATAATATATTCACACTTAAACATGTTGTGGAACTATTTTGTTTTAAGAAAAGGAGACTTTTTTGTGCCTTCATTGATACAGTAAAGCTTTTGATCTGGTATGGAGAGACGCACTTTGGTTTAAACTTAAGAAGTCAGGCATTAATGGGAGATTGTTTAATGTTATTGTGAAAATGTATAACCATGTTAAGTCCTGTGTTTTCGTTAAATGAGGAAAATCTGACTATTTTGTTACGCACCTAAACTGGTACCTTCACACCCCGTCCTCAACAGCTCATACAACGGCAGCCCAGTAGCACTCAAATCCCACAAACTGCAACATTCACTGTTAACTCCCACAATTAACCACCTGGCACACAAAGCGACATTCACCAATTGACAACAACAGCAATCACACCATCCCTATACCAAAAGCCTCCAAAATACAAGCCGGCAAATCTGATTATTTTAGTTTAATTCCTGATTGTATTATTTTTATCAAATTGTTTTATTTGTTCTAAATTCCGTTTGTGGGAATCCCTGAGAAGCATCTAACTAACGCTAAGCAGTGCGGGACTACTATTGAGGCAGCAGTAATGGACCCTGCATCCATGCTCAGTGTTCCCACAAGCAGAGCTCACAGCTAACTTTAGAAATGCACTGAAGCATAAATAAGCATCGGACATACAGCAGGACTCAACACAACTCAATCTTTCTTTCTTTCTTTCTTTCTTTCTTTCTTTCTTTCTTTCTTTCTTTCTTTCTTTCTTACACTTTCATGGACAGCGTGAAGGAAGCAGAGCTAACAGACTTACCACTGTAGAAGGAATCTCCTGCACTTCAACCCCTCCACAGAGGGAGGTCGGTGCTCTCAGAACAGGACAAAACAATGCAAACAGGTCAATGGGCCACTTCAAAAAAGACTAACGAGTGAGCTGGAGCACACAAAGTCACTTCAATATATTTAATAAAAGGTACAAAGAGCTAAACTGACGTTTCGACGCGCACTGCGTCTTCTTCAGAGTCAAACAGTACAGGCATAAATCCCAACACTTAAGAGAGCCTCCATGGTGGTAGTTTCTGATTGGTTACAATGGAGTGGGAGGTGGTTAATCAGTAAGCCTATACCATGAGAGCACTCACAGAAAAAATAGAAAAGGGGGGCAGTGCTGTGTTAGAGCAGCACTCCCTCTATAATAATACATAATAAACAGACTTACCCTTGTTGTACTGTCAAGTCAAACTGGAGTTTTCTGGAAATGTTGAGACTCTGAGCAAAAGAATAAAAGCTTTCAAAATGGAAATGAAAATGTGGATAAATAAGTCAAGCAACAGGAGTTCACCGACTGTCAGCAAACTGGATGGAACGTCTGCCCTGCTGCACGGACCATTTAAAATGAAACACGAGTGTCACAGTGAAAGCAGTCCGGAAGTGATGAGCACCAGCTCAAGCCCCCAGGAATAGCGCTGGGCTGTGAAGCCATTTGAACATGGTGGCGAAGCTCTGTATTGCAAGTCACGTGACGCCATGCAGCCCAAAAAGGAAAATTCCCATCCACTTGCATGGGGACCCCGGCAGCTGTTAAACCCAGGGGAATTTTTTACGGGTGTCACTCAAAGTATAAAACGACTCTTAATTATCAACTAATTTTTTATGGGGCATTTCTTTCTTCAGAAGCCACTAAGAGCCGTATACGGGGGTATTTTCTTCTTGTAATACAATCCATGGGTGGGAGGGGTGGGAGACGTCATGGAACACGTCATGGCACACATGCACACTTCGCCTTTAGCCGCATAGTCAGGAAGTAAAACCAGGAAGAAAAAGCCCCCATGATGGCTTCATGTGCCAATGAGCAACCTCCGTCCGAATGCATGGGTGGGCGTGGCACGTCCCCTATCCAGTTATTTTAATACATCCATGCACCAGCTAGCCAGCATCACGTTAGCAGAGCAAACAAAGCTGTGCAAACAAACAACGCGCTGTGCAAACAGACTGTGCAGGACGTCTACAAAACCCGAGAGGCAGCCGGTAAGAGGAGAAACATAGAGGGTTAAGACGAGACTTTTCCGTGTGTGATCGCTGCTGCAATTAATAGCCACTCTGACCAACTTACGTGTCTCATCAAGTTAACTGTCTTCAGGCGCAAGCTGGGCTATTTATTGACAGTATATTGTTTGGGGGTTGTAACTTTATTTGCACATCTGATGATGTTTGTCTGGGTAAAAGAACAGATAATTGGTGATGATAAAAGGTGCAGGTTATTTGTTTAAAAGTACTTTAGTCACTAATCTGGTGTAAAAAATGGATGATAAAAAGTATAAAAATAGTGCAATAATTGCAGATGGTTTTAATTAGTCATGGTTAAAATGGGTGTTTAAAAATGACTGAATAATTTAATAGTGTTAAATAAATATGGTTTTAAATAGTGTTAAAATCCAATTAAAATACATTACCACCTGATGCTAAGCTAAAGGATAAAAACTGAGCATTACTGAGATTACCTATTTGCTTAATGTGGGAAAACAGTGCTGATGCATAATGTCTTTCAAGTATTTACAGATGCATATATTTGTCTGTTGCTGTGATATTTATATTGCAATAGCATATTTTATATAATGTTTCTTTTCTGTTTCTATTCAATGGTTTTTTACCTAATTGATAACCAAGCTAATTGATGATCAAGCTAACTGACTGATAATCAAACTGAACTGAAATGTCTACATCTAATGGCTAAAGGAAATGACAAATGGAAGAAAAAAGGAACTGTCAAACTAAACTTCCAAAGTTGCCAAAATAAAAGGTGGAAAAGGAAAAACTGTTTGGTCATTGACTGGAATCCAGCAAATTATTCGCAGTAGATGCATCTATCTCTTTCAAGTCGGGAAACTGCACACAGTCTAGAGACACAACTTGACATGTACAATGCAGTCAGTGACCCTCCTTATTTGTCACATACAGTGTTCACTCTGGGAAAGTTGTCAGTCAGCAAGTTAATGAATTGTGAATTGTAAACTAATAAATGAAAGGTGTTGACGTCAGATGATAAGAGGATCTGAATCTTATCTCTGATCACAAGGTCCTATTGTTAGAGAAAGCACGGTGAGCACAGTGGCTCAGTGGTTAGCACTGTTGCCTCACAGCAAGAAGGTCCCAGGTCCGAACCCTCGGTCCCGGGTGCGACCCCCGGTCCGTCCCAGATCCTTGTGTGGAGTTGTTCTCCCTGTGTTCATGTGGGTTTCCTCCGGTTGCTCCGTTTTCCTCGCACCACCACATGTATGTTAGGGTTATAAATAATAAGAGTGCTACAGAGTTAAAAACATAACGGACAGTAGGTACAACTAACAATAGTTAAAAAGTTAGCACGAGAAAGCCTTCCCAAATAAAAATGTTTTTAGGCCTGTCTTGAAAGAGCAGAGAGTCTGTGCTGCTCTTACAGTAGGTGGGTTGGAAGACTGTTCCAGAGGTGCGGTGCAGCCTTCACCTGACCAAGGCAATCGCAAAATAACTGGAGTTGGTCCCCAGGCGCTTCACTGCAGCTGCCCACTGCTCCTAGTTCTAGGAAGGTTCCTAGTAGAGGATGCAGAGGATGAATTTCCCCATGGGGATAAATAAAGGATAACTTAACAATAATACCAATTATTATTTTGCATAGACAACATGAAGGAGTTCATACAGTATCTAATATCATGTCAGGGTGAAGTAGTAGGCTAGTAGTTTCAGACTGCATTTAGATTCCATATTTGTACATTTTGATTACATTTAGATAACATTTCTATGGTGCAATTACTTTTGAGCTACATCTCCACCCAGAATATTTTCATCTATAAGCATTTAATTTTATTCTTATCTGAACCCCCCTTCGGTGGATTCATTCTTTGGACTTCCTTGTCCATCTTCATATCAGATGCTTCAAGGTTCAAACGTTCAAATCTTTTTATTATCCCTGAGGAGCAATTTGTTGTACAGCCAGCAGCATATAACCATCAGAAAAACCCTAATAGGTAACACTTTACAAGTTAGCATGACAGTTGGTACCAATGGATGCATTTGGTCCGTTCTTCTACTTTCATAATGATATCAGTATCGTCACTAGCTTTATAAATGAGCCTGCTAGAGCCTCTGAAAGATAGTAATGTAATGTCGGGCTGGACGTGTCTTGCAAAAAGGGCACTCATCAGTCAGAGGTTAAAAGGGCAGCAGTTTTGGCATCACCTGCAGGTCTATCTCTGTGCACATCCCTGTGTGAGTGCAAGCTGGAAATGGCATTGGCTGAGTTTCCCAACAAAGAAGCTTCTTAAGAGTTAAGAAGCTTCTTAAGGAGTTAAGAAGCTTCTTAAGGAGTTAAGAAGGCTCCAAAGAAGTGTTTCCCAAATGCCTTCTTAACAGAAGAGAAGGGGAAAAAAAGGCCCTTAACACTTTGGTCCCTATCGTTGCATCGGCGCGGTTTCTAGGCCGAGCGCCAGCCGCAGCGCAAAGCAGTGGGCGTGGACAGGTGCACTTGATATCGTCGTGCTGGCGCTAGACGCAGCCCAAAGCATTACAACCACGCCTTTTAAGCGTAAAATTATGCACCGTCATGCTCATTGGATAAGTGCAATAAACGAATCGCACGCTTGCCTTTTTAGCTCCAATTCCACTGGTCCCGCAAAACCTGACGAAAGCCAGGCGCTCTGCCCCCCCCCCCCCCCCCCCCCATTTTCTCTCGCCTGCTGCAGGAAGGATGATGCACATAAATATACCCTACATTATGTAAAGTCATTGCATAAATGTGTTTTTATTGTAAAACTAAATGTGAAATGGGGCTAAGTTATTGGAGCAGACATCACAGTATAGCAGATGCCAGTAGAAGCGCGGAACGCGCTCGCTGTTACTTCTCTAAATCACGTTAACTCGACAAGGGGTATATATAGGCCCAGGAGGACATATATGTTTCACATAGGGTGGTGTTTTCATTTCGATGTTTTATTTGGTCCAATATTGAAATGTTGACAATAGCAGGCTGTGTTACCATTACACATTAATTTAGAACTACCTTTTATATCTATTTTGGCTCATTTGGTTGCTATTTAGTAGCGAAATGGAGAAACACAATGCATGCTGGGAACTCAGAGAGAGAGAGAGAGAAGGGTGACAGAGAAGAGGCAGTGAAGGCACAGAATAGGCCTGCTTTTCAAAGGCGCAAAGCACTAAATGTAGGCCAGGTGCGAAGATATCAGTAGGCCGGTAGTTAGCGCCGACACGCCCACTTTGGCCCATTCTGGGACTGCGCCACGCCCATTCGGCCTAAAGCGCATTTGGCAGCCTAAAGCCATATTGATATCGTCCCAAAACAGGCGCAAGGCACGTTTTTTTGCGTTTAAGGCCCGTTTTAGCACCGAAGGCTTGTGGGAGAATAGGGCCCTTTGAGTGCCACGGCCCTTGGGCAAAAGGTGCTGTACTGTGCCTCATAGGCCGCAATGCATTTTAATATAGCCATATCATTTTTTGTGTTCCTCTTATATGGACAACCAATAGCCTCAATGAAACTTTGAACCCTTCTGTTTCATTTAAAAAAAAAACTGTGTTTATAAACCGTTCCATTTTGGAAATACACCCCTCTGAAAAAGAGTGTTTTCGACCGAAAAGAGCATGCTGAAATTAGTTTTTGAGATAATCACATCTTTATGTTAGAAAGGCGATAGAATGAATTCTGCTTTGAGTTCGAGCCTGCTGCTTGCTGCCTGGGTGTGTGTGTGTCAATGGTTGTATGCTGTTAGTGCCCTGCGTGCCCACCCCCCTCCTCCCCCTCCTCCGTGGTGGGAGGAGTCGAGTGTCTCTGCTCTGCGGTTTGCTCTGTTTGCTCTGAACTGAAAAGTCCGCTGCCTGCATCCCCCGCTCCTTCACAGCGTGTCCTCGGCTCCCAGCCGAGAACAATGTAACCCCTCAGAAAGACGCCGCTGTCGCCGTGTCGGCAACTAAATCATATGGATGGACCATAGCAGCGGACACGGATGGGGCTCAACCGTGGCAGCAGATGACTGCTTTTCACAGGCACAGCCAAGTAACGTTATGCTTCAAGCATATCAATGGCGATTTCTGTTTCCTCATTACTTCTTCTCTCTTTTCTCCTGGCCTCTGTCTAATCGGGAGGGCACTGTCGCCACCTAAGGGTTCTGTAAAATAGGCTAGACACATTCAACAGCTCCCATATTGTAAGAGGCGATGTAAGAGGCTTAGATCAACATTCCCCCGTCAAAATATGAATTTGGAGTTATTGACGCCATTTGGCGTCGCTGGCAGTCTACGGTAAATTTCTCTTGACGCCATATGGCGTCGCTGGCACTCAATGTGTTAAGAAGCATCTTAACTGGTCGGAGCTGTCCACCATCTCGATGTGAGAGGTCCTCTGCGGCCCACTAGATGGCACTCTGAGCCCACCAGTGGGCCACGACCCAGTGGTTGAGAAACACTGTTGTAGAATAACCTAATCGTGGTCATGTTAAACAAGAACTTCTTCTATTAGACATTTATTTCAGACATGGACTGCAGTTCAAATTGCTTTATATACACAGCATACAACAAAATTGCGAGAAACACTACAGAATTTAAGCGACCTTGGGTTCTGTGAAAGGTGCTATATAAATCCACAACATTCTTATTATAAAAGGAATCCATTGTGATTAGAGGAATATAGCCTACGGTAAAACATTTAAAACACCAGTAACCATACATAGAGGGGAGATTTTCAAATGTTCCCCAATTTTAAACACTAAAGGGTGCATGAAAGAAAGGAAAAAGGGAAAAACACAAGAGGAACAGTGGACACAATTTATCTCAGCGTTGCCAAATCCAATCCAAGAATGGGGAAAATGTCTGGTGCATACTAGGGGTGTCACGATATTTCGTCGCACGATATATCGCGATATCGAAACATCACGATATGCGTATCGTCAGAAAAAAATGATATTGTAAAAAAAAAAAAAAAAAAATGTTTTGCTCCTGAATAATAATAGAACAAATTTAGCAGAATCAACATGCATGAGTGAGGGGGCAGACTACTACTGGCATGGCAAAACAGCTCAAGGGGTACATAAGATTACATAAGTTTAGGGACCATTGAGCATGAGTTATTTAAGAAATAGATTGTATACTTTATTTTTCTTTCACCATGCAACAAACATTTAGTTTGTGACACATTCTATTGCAAGAGAAGCATTATCTTCCATGTTGTTTTCTAGTTATTATAATAACAATTTCCAAAAACAGCATTTGTTTTGTATTTTGTGTATTTCAAATGAAAGACTATTTTTCCAGTATTTTCCCAGGGCTCCCTTGAAAAGAGGTTTCGATTTCAACGGGACTCACATGGTTAAATAAATGATAAATAAATACATAAAAATGATTTACTTTTGTTAAAAAAAATATTGTTAAAATATCGTATCGTTATCGTGAACCCAATATCGTGTATCATATCGTATCGTGAAATTAGTGTATCGTGACACCCCTAGTGTCTTGTTCTTGTTTAATTGTTGTTGAGTCATTTCTGCAATAACTGCACTTACGGCTGTGTTTACTCTACTAACGTTAACATTACAGATCGTTGCTTCGGGAGCTGCCATACTGTTTTGCCAGCCTGATTGGCCAGTTACGTTGTCAACTACGAGGCAGGTCCCTGATTGGTCAGTTACGTTGTCAACTACGACGCAGGTCCCTGATTGGCCCGTGGACTTTGTAATTTCTGGAAATCACTGGGGGCCGGCTGGAGTGTGTTGTTTGCTGATAAGGCAAAACAAATTGCCAGATTTTTGAACATACCTTGAACCACTTTCACACATGAACTCCGGATCAGGTCAGGGTTGCCCCCCACTGAGCCTGCCCCGGATGATAGGTGAAGTGTACCCTTTCACACATGAGGCATGTTGCATTCACACATGAGTAGCACCTCCGCAGAGTTTGTAAAGTAGAGAGGGGGCGGGCGGCGGGGGTGGGGGAATTTGGGCATGACCACACAGTTGTGAAAACTAAAAATACATAATGGGCGATAACTGCCTAACGTTCACGGCATATAATCGTTTGCGCATAACGTTAGCAAGTAATTAATTAAACAACCCTACAACTCACGCCCAGATGCATCGATTTCCTCGAGTCGCAAGCAGTACAAACAAAACAGGTCTTTGCTATGTTCAGTCCTAAAATGCCTCAAACCTACTAGAATTATACAGAATACAGGAAGCTAGACGTTTTTACCTTCAAAATAAAATAAATGTTGTATTACTTAGTAACAAAAAATCAGAATGTCGACTCACTATGGGTTAAAATTGACTTTTCGAAGGGAGCAGATATTCTTCCAGTTTATCTCCGTTCTGTATCTTTCGAAACACACACAAAAAAACATTACACGTGCATTTACTTTATTTAATTGCCATTATTGCGAAGGTTATACCCGGAAGTTTTCGTTTTATACTGCCTGACTTGACGCTACTTGGAATTTGCGCGAACGCTGTGTAAACGTTAAATCAAAGACATGAACGCAACCAGATCCAGATACCCTACCTAGCGATGTCCAATACTGGGAAGCGGGACGACCCTCGCGTCCAAAAATGCTTATTAAATGTGTGTGCTGTGCGAAGCAGACATGAAATCAGATCAGAGCCATGAGCCTTTCAATCCAGCAAGCCGCAACATGTTGGCTGTCGCACACGGAGCAGTTTTGAGCTTCATTTGAAAACCAAATGGCATGTGTTTTTTGCTCGCTCTTTCACATCGACTATTTATATAATAATAATCTGTCACGATCGTCTCTGTCCTCATGCACTCACGAGCTCACGGAGCTCTGGAGGGGGGGGGGGGGACAATACGCTTCTGCGACTACGGCTGGGGGTACACTTCCCTCCGTCTAGGACGAGGCTCCGCGGGAGCGCGCATGAGCCGCATGCAGACATTCACACATGACAGCCAGCCGTATGGCCTCTAGATAACTCCTGAATTCCAAACATGTGTGAAAGCAGCTTTGGTGTGGTATGAGAGCCTTCAGCCTTGGCTCGGTTGTATGTTTCCTTTTTTTTTGGTTAAGATAATTTTTGGGCCATTTTGCCTTTATTTGATAGGACAGTATATGTGCTAGACAGTGACAGGAAGGCAGGGAGGGAGAGAGGGGAGGACATGCAGCAAAGTAGCGCAGGTCGGATTCGAACCTGGGTCGGCTGTGTGAAGGACAACGCCTTAAGCCAGGTGAGCCACTCTTAACTCATTCAGGGCCAATGACGTCTTTGACGTGTTATCAGGAATAGCCCAGAGGGCCAATGACGTCTTTGACGTGTTTTTGTTTTTATTACTGCAGGGCGTAGTTTAAACACTTCCCCAGCCTGTCACATGGTATCAGGTCCCTATCATCTAAGACAACACGTGAACAAACACATACCGCAGCTGTTGTTTTGAAATTGAGCAGGAGGAATATCAGAAAACGATAAGGAGCTTGCCTTGTGCAGACAGGAGAAACCCCATTGAAACGCCCCTCGCGCGCTGCAGGAGCTGGTCGCTTTCCTGTGTGCCAGCCTTCCTGTGTGCCAGCCGGAGAAAACCGGAGAAAGTAATCCACAGATGCGTTTGATCATCGGAGGAATGAGGAAATGATCGATCAGCAGTGATCAGAGGGCGGTGAGGACGTGTTGAATAGCCGAGGGGAAAACGGGAAGGATGCAGGGAGGATATGACAGGGGGAGACATGGACGAGCAGCACACGAACAGCTAGGCAGGCAGAAGCCCGCTGCCCGTTCTCAAGAGCTTCATGAAATCGCTGGACTGCGTGCCCTCCAGTGTAGTGTCTCTGCTCCAGTGTTGCTCCTGGCCAATCCCGGCGCCACAGGGCGTGGTTATTGCTTATCCTATGTGGGGTTAGAAATCACGCAACGAAGGGGGATCGTGTGTGTGTGTGTGTGTGTGTGTGTGTGTGTGTCTGTGTGTGTGTGTGTGTGTCTGTCTGTCTGTCTGTCTGTCTGTCGGTGTGTCTGTCTGTCTGTCTCTCTGTCTGTCTGTCTGTGTGTCTGTCTGCACACTCACTCACTCACACTGCTGTATTGTTGAATGTAAAAAAAAGCACTTCATGTGTATATATATATATATATATATATATTTTTTTTTTCATTTGTGTCATAACGAATAGTATTTACATGTCTGATGTCAATACAGTTCAAAATAAAAGAATTGAGAGCGAGTTCTGCTTGAGAATGTGTATTTTACATAAATTGCATTTGCTCCTGTTTGTCATCTGAGAGAGAGACATTTTGGGTGAAAACAGGGTGTATATAAATGGATATAAGTAGAGTACAGAACATGCTAAAAGCTAACTTTTTTTTTCCTGGTGAACCCAGAGACGTACATCTTCATTTTGAGGTATTGCAAATCACTCTGGTGCTAATAGATAATTTACTGTGGGTCTTGAAAGATGACCAACAATTATGAAAATCTTTGGCCTGTGCTAAATATTGGCAGTCCTAAACTGGCCCTGAATGAGTTAAGAAGCTTCTTTGTTGGGAAACTCAGCCAATGCCATTTCCAGCTTGCACTCACACAGGGATGTGCACAGAGATAGACCTGCAGGTGATGCCAAAACTGCTGCCCTTTTAACCTCTGACTGATGAGTGCCCTTTTTGCAAGACACGTCCAGCCCGACATTACATTACTATCTTTCAGAGGCTCTAGCAGGCTCATTTATAAAGCTAGTGACGATACTGATATCATTATGAAAGTAGAAGAACGGACCAAATGCATCCATTGGTACCAACTGTCATGCTAACTTGTAAAGTGTTACCTATTAGGGTTTTTCTGATGGTTATATGCTGCTGGCTGTACAACAAATTGCTCCTCAGGGATAATAAAATAATAATGCAGGCAAGGTTTTTAGGAGCAAAAATAGTCTTTACTGGAAAAACTTAAATAACAAAACGCACTAGCCAGATGCTAGGCTAAACTCAGGAACAAATGTCAAATTCACAGAGCACTAGGACAGGGTAGACGATACATACCAAACGAGACAGATAGACAATGACTCGACAAGGACAACACACAGACTGAGACAATATATAGACAGGCAACTAATGAAACATGAGGTACAGCTGGGGAAGGCAGGAACACAGACGGCAAAACGGGAGAGCTGATTGGTGGGGAGAACTCAGGTAAAGGGGCAGACTAATGAGACACATAGGCAACAGGTGGGAGGAATTAAGACTAATACACCAGGAACAAACATAACACTCATTTCTCTATTGTAAAACATAAAGTCCACTGAGTTAGTTCCAGGAAATAATCACACACAATCGAAACATAAAGTCCACTGAGTTTAGCTCCTCAGGAAATAATCACAAATAGCAGGCAGAGCAGGCCACACCGTGGCCTCTCAGGAAATAATCACATAGCAGGCAGAGCAGGTCACACCGTGGCCAGGGCGTGACAGTACCCCCCTCTCAAGGAACGGCTTCCAGACGTTCCCCTGAAACACTGAGCAGGGTGGGCGGAGGGGGACCCGGAGGCGGGACACAGGAACCAGAGACCAGGATGAGGAAAGGGCAGATCCGGCAACCTCAGGTGGACGATCTGGGGGCAGGCCAAACTGGCAGAGCAGGTCTGGCGGATGGCCAGGTGGACTGCCAGGCTGACAGAGAAGGTCAGGGGGACGGCCAGGAAAACCAGACCCTGGAGGAAGACCAGGACCGGAGCCAGGAGGGGGAACACCCGGACCGGAGCCAGGAGGCGGGACGCCAGCACCGGAGCCCGTAGACGGAACGCCAGAACCGGAGCCAGGAGACGGAACACCAGGACCGGAGCCAGGAGGCGGAATACCAGGACCGGAGCCAGGAGGCGGAGGACCCGGACCGGAGCCAGGAGGCGGAGGACCAGGACCGGTGCCAGGAGGCGGAGGACCAGGACCGGAGCCAGGAGGTGGAGGACCAGGACCGGTGCCAGGAGGCGGAGGACTAGAGCTGGAGCTGGCAGACAAAAGACCAGAGTACCTGCGAGGCGCCGGGACCAGTGGCACACACACAGTGTTTCCCATACATAAAGGAATTTGTGGCGGGCCGCCACAAAAGGATTTTGACCGCCACAAAAAGATGTTGACCAAAAAAAAAAAAAAATTTTTTTTTACAGTGCACCTGAACGCAACATGCAAGATACCCGCTGAATAAGTGTCCAATAAATGTTCTTATACCATGGTCTGGGTGAATACTCGATTCTGATTGGCTGCAAGGTGTCCATTAAAAAGTGATATTGTACAGTGATAATGGACACCTAGCTAAATGGTCTGTTCACCGTTCATATCAATGCGCCATAGTTTCAAGTGTTATCAGGAGAGCAGTTTGAGCTCTATACCCCCGTTAAGGGTTAATATGACAATTTTGGATGTTGAGAAAAAAATTGACTCGGTCAAAGTAAGTATTTAAATCGGATATCAGCTGATAACTGTCAAAGGCCTTTGCAGCAACCTGCGCGAGCCCTCTGTCCCCCTTCATTCCCGCTGTCAAACCCTCTGTTTACAACTGCAGCAAACCAGCCAGGGTGCGCGTGGTCTATCATTGAACGCTCCCGCTGAAAGCGGGGAGTATATTAATTATAGACAGCGCGCGCTCTCCCAGAGGCTGTGAAAGACAAGTGAACTCACTTTTTGGCTCCCACACCGGTTTGTAAACAAATACAAAAATGAGCGACTTTCTTGGGAAAATTTCTTTTAATATATTTGGAGAGTATGGCAACTTTGATGACTGGGATGCAGCTGAAGAAGAAAAAGAACGAGAAATTGAAAGGAAAGCTGAGAAACGGCACAAAGAGTTATCAACGGAAGAAGTAAATCAAATCGAGGAGGAAAAAGATGAGGTCAACACAAAAAAAAATACGAAATGGGCTGTTAACATACTGAGAGACTTCCTTGGACAAAAACAAAAGGACTCCAACATTGAAAGCTACAGTGCCGATGCGCTAAATGAGACCCTGCGGGAGTTTTATGCTGCTGTTCAGTCCACCAAGGCAGGAGGTGAATACAGTGTGGCAAGCCTGAGAAGTCTGAGAGCCGGTATAAACCGATACCTAACACAGTTCAACATCTTGACTGACGCCAGGTTCCATAGCAGCAATGCCGTTTTTAAGGCCATCGTTAAACGCTACAGGAAAAGTGGAAAGGATACCAGCATCCACCATCCCCGCATCTCTGAGTCAGACCTTCAGCTAATAAGAAAGTCTGTAGCCCTATCTGCAGATACACCCGTCGGCTTGGTCAGAAAAGTGTGGTTCGACATCCAGCTGTGCCTTGCTCGACGTGGCAGGGAGGGCAACCGAGAGCTGTCAATTGCATCTTTCCTCCTCCAGACAGACGAGGATGGGGTGGAGTTTGTCAGCCTGGCACACAACCCACACACAAAAAATCATCAAGACCCGAATGAGCCAGATAAAGAAACCCTCAGAGGGTTTATGTTTGCCAGGCCAGAGGATCCGCTGTGTCCGGTTGCAAGTTTAAAAAAATACATCTCCAAATGTCCATCAGATGCTAAATCCTTCTACCTCCACCCGAAGCGCAGCACCAGCACCGTGGCCTCTGATGTGTGGTACAGCCGGGAGCCTATGGGTGTGCACTACCTGGGAAGCATGATGCAAAAGATCAGCAAAGAGGTGATTACAATTGGCAAATAAAAACATGACAGTCTAACCATTTTGTATAAGACCGTGCTTGTCTGAGTTGTCTCCCGCTCCATCACAAAAATATAATATCCTATATCTTACCTTTCAGGTCGGTCTTTCGCGGGTCTACACCAACCACAGCCTCCGAACCACAGCTGTAGGTCGCCTCTCGGACGCCGGCCTGGAGAGCCGCCAGATAATGTCGGTGACAGGCCACCGTTGCGAGAGCAGCCTGCGGGCTTACTGGGCTCCATCAGTACGGGAGAGACGAGAATGGAGCGATGTCTTGTCATCTTCCACTTCCAGTGCCAGCAGTGCCAGTGCCCATCAGTCCACAGCTGTCCACCCTCCTCCAAACGCCGCTAATGTGCCAGATTTGCCTGTTACTCTATCAAATTTCACAATCAATGGAAACGTTCAATTCAATTTTAAAAAATAAGCTGTAGGCTATATTTCTCCCGCTGTCGGTCTTTCTCTGATGCAAACAAATCAGTTTCTTCTCCAGCATAATTAATTACCTCGCCAATATTGTGTTCTTGTTGCAGGCCTATATGCCACTTATTTTGTTCCTCTTATTATTACCTCGCCCATGTGGGCTATAATCTGTCAAATTGTACGTTCTTGTTCTATGCGCAATATTGTTATTGAAAAGGAAAATAAAAAAGATTACTGCCTTTGCAATACAAAATAAAAATATTCTTAACCGCTAAATCAATTGTTTTCTATTCATATGATTTACAGTATATTGATGACAAGTGAAATTAATTGTTGACATGTTTGTTTTTGAATAAAAACCCAAATTATGTGATTTGACTGACAAGAAGAAGCACGATACAGGTTTGAAAATATTCCAATAGAAAACGTCGACGATAGGCCTACTGCATGTTGCAAGCCTCATTAATCATGCGCTGTGCTGTCCTCCTTTCTCTCTCTCTCCTCTCGCCTCTTCATACGCACATTTTCTCTGTCCCACAGTAAACCCCGGAGAATAATACTCATGTATAGAGTCGTTTCCATGTTGTCAAACACTATTGACAGTTTGAGCCTTCCCGCAGATGGCAAAACAAGCAGTTTTATTAGCGAACGTGTATTGACGATGACATACCTGGACTCCAACATACTGAAAGCAGATAGTTTTCACTCTACTCCTGCCTCGCGCCATTTACGTCTTATAAGACCCGCAGACGTTAACGCAATTCCCTGGAATGCGAGTTTAAACGACCCAGTTACATGGCGTTGCATTCTTAGACATTGCCGTTTTATTTTGTATGTTGTTACATACTGGCTACAATTGGCCAAATTATTAGTTAGCTTGATTCTAGAATTGTGCCAGGTGTAGAAACTAAGCAGCCATTTTATCCCATGATAGCCTAATCTCGAGGGGACTATTTTGTCTCGCCGGTTCTCAACTCATATTCAAGGTTATGAAAACTAGATTTTGATTGCAAAATGCATGGAAATATAAATGACTGGTCTTATTGTTTTGTTGGCAAGTGACCATGGTATAAGCGGGTTAATGCCCTTCGTGGTGTACATTATCACTTTTTAAGGGACTTCGCGGAGGCAACCATCCTCGGCTTCGCCTCGGACGGTTCACGCCTCTCGCGTCGTCCCTTAAAAAGTGATAATGTACACCTCGTCGGGCATTAACCCTTACATGTCATTCTGGCCAATACTTCTGTTATAGCATTTTAGTCTGGAATATGGAAAATCTTTCAATAATCTATGATTTAGCTGCTAAATTGTCAAATACCGCCATCTGCTCGCTACCCAGGCACTTATGTATGTACTTAACCTAACTAACTTAACTAACTATCCGGTGTGCACAACATTGTCAGCTTAAACTCCGGCTGACACCCCAAAAACCTACAATCCGCTACAGAAAAATGTATATTGTTTGTTTATTAACTGGCCCCTCGCCTTCTATCATTTCACGAAAGTGGCAAAGCAAGTTGAGTATCCCTGACCTATAGGGAGAAATTGAGTTTGTCATTGTAAACCCACAGCACAGTACTGCCCTACAAAGGAGAAGGGCAGTAACTCACCAGAGTGCAGAGCTGAGAAAAATGACTTTAAAGTTTTCTTGTCGTCCAGACAAAATAGTTGCAGGCAGATCATTAAATATGTGGCAATTCTTTGTTTTTTTAGTCAAGTTATTTATCCATATAAAAATATTTAGCTAAATCTTGACCTTTGACCTTCATTTGGGAGTTACTGTATTCCTCCTTTGCATGCCTTACGAAAAAGCATGGGGTTATACCAAAGTGAAGGGCAGTAAGTCAAATTTTATCTCATCTTTTTAGTTTTAAAAAGCAGTATAATGACAAATATAATAACATCCTTAGTCTGATGATGATATAAGATGAAATTGCACTTTTTACTGTTATTCATTACATTAATATTATTATATAATAACATTTGTTATCATATTTGTATGCAAGTATGTTTTTGATATTCCAAGTATCTTTTTAAATCAAATTATTTCAATTGTTTTTGGATATTTTTGAACATTTGAAGCAACTAATAATTATATTCTAATAAAATAATATCACACTGATTGCTTAATTTTAATGCTTCAATATAGTTAAACAGTTAAATTCAGATAAGTGACATTGATACGATTGATTGATATGATATGAGTAAAAGACAAATACATTTCAAATGAGTAACATTTTTAATAATTGAATTTACTTTGTTTTCAATTAATAACAATAAAACAATAACAACAATAACATAATAAATAAATAAATAAATAAATTAGACTCTTACAGAGGATCTCCTGCAGGCATCTCATAACTCTGATGACTTAATGCAACAATGTCATGTGGTCTCAGGGCAGCGGGCACCTTCAGCTCGAACTCAAAATTTAATTCACTTTCTTTTCAATTAATAACAATAACAACAGTAAAAGAGATAACAAATCATGTTCAAATATCTTTAAAACACATGGGATTCGGAAATTGGATTCAATGGGTCAGAGAAAACAACATCTAATAAGCTAAACCGCACTCTTTCTGTTAATCAGAAAACATTCTGTTTAGGTGCTATACAGTGTATCAATTGCATTTGTAACGGAAACGTAACAAAACATCATAACTCTTAATGCAACACTGTGAACTTCATGTTTTTCTCTTACTGCTCATTCTCCACAGGCAGTGAACACCAGAAAACTCTTCTGTTTGGGGGCATAAGAGGACAAAGTTTGTGGACGATGTCGATCTTCTTGGCCGCCTCAACACCCCTGTCATGTGGTCTCAGGGCAGCGGGCACCTTCAGCTCAAACTTCTTCTGGAGGAAGTCCAACTCTGTAAAGTGAGCATCTGTGTGGGACAGCTTGAAGAACATGCTCCTAGAGCCACGTCGCAGCTGAATCTCTGCCATGTCGCCCAGCTTTGGTGCCTTTGCCTTCTTTGTCTTAGCAATGGAATGACCATCCCTCCAATTCAGCACATCAGCATTCTTCATCTCAACCACTTCCACCTTCCTGGAGTTTGAGGTGGCAACCACACTGACAAAGTCGTCAAAGTCATATACGACTCCGCCAGGACGATTCCTCATCTGCTGCTCGACACCATGGTGGAAACTGTCGGCACTCATGAAGGTGTGCCCCTTCTCAAAGAACTTCAGAGTGATGTCCTCCCTTGAGGTGGTGTCAGCATTCACCAGGCAGACCAGGGAGGATAGCAGACACCAATTTTTGTTTTGGGCACTGCAGTTGTCGACCCAGAAGATGCTGTGGTGAATGTCTCTCTCCTTCTCCAGTGCAGTCACATATGCAGAAGTGATCTCCCCTGCACTTCGCCCTGCCGTGCCTTCATGCCAGACCACAGATATGGTGTTTTTTTTGTTTTTCTTCTTGCCGACTGAGGCAAAGGTCTCATGATATGCCACAATGCGCTTCGTGAATATCGCTGTCTTCACACCTGGCATGCGAGGCAGCATGATGACTTTCTGCAGGTCCACACTCCTCACAGATGTCCCCTCTGGCCAGTCTTTCTCCGCATCAGCCTGGTACTGCACCCTGCTCTCCACGGCAGACTCCTTATGTGCATGCCACCTCTGGCACTGCAGGCAGTCCATAACTTTGCCATCTCCATTATGGTCACCTTTTACATGCTGATCCTGTAGCAGACAGTCCTCGCATTCCTCCTCTCCAAGCTTTGCAAAGCTGATATTTTTCTCCTTTACAGCTTTGCGGTATGTTTCATAGCTGCAGCTGTTGCCCTTCTCCAGGTAATCTGCATACATGAGCTTGATAGTAATGTCACTTGGTAGGTAGCGGCGATGTGGGGCATGCTCCCTTCTGTAGTGGCTCACGGATGGGTTGAATGTTTCGATATGTTCCTTCAGGGGCTCCATATCCAGCTTGTTTGTTGGCACATTTGTTCCTCTCTGCTCCTTAGGTGGAGCCAGGGGTCTGGTGGTGTCTGATCTGCCCATCATGGTACTGACTAAGCTGTCATTTTTGGGGTGGTAGCCCAAAGTGGACAAAAAAAAAAGTTTGCACACCTGTTTTGGCACGGCAGTGTTGTCCTGTAGCCAGTAGACAAATGACCGGCCACCGCAACTTTTTGTATCTACTGTAACTTGCTTGGTTGGGAGTTGACTTATGGTGTGGAACATCCAGGATCTCTTTTCCTTGTATGTCAGGTTCCAGTATTCTCTCCATATTTGCTGCCGCCTTTCCCCTGAAATCTTCTCCGTGCATCTCCTCCTGCATTTTGGACCACATGGTTCCCTCAGAGGTGGAGGACATGCGGATGCTGCTTCGCTATTCACCTCTTCAGTCACAGCGGGTTCTGGTGCTGCACCCTCCATGCCTGATTCTGGCCCTGATGTCAGACTGGTCCCAGTCACAGTGGGTTCTGGTGCTGCACCCTCCATGCCTGATTCTGGCCCTGATGTCAGACTGGTCCCAGTTACAGTGGGTTCTGGTGCTGCAGCGTCCATGCCTGATTCTGGCCCTGATGTCAGACTGGTCCCAGTCACAGTGGGTTCTGGTGCTGCAGCTTCCATGTCTGACTCTGGCTCTGATGTCGGACTGATCCCATTCATGGGCATGGTCGGGCTTGGTAGTTGATAGTCAGGATCAACAAGCTCCTGATACAGATCATCATCCGAAATGCTGGAACCCAGGAAGACATCCAGAATCGTCCACTCTTTTTGTTCTGCAGGGCACAGGTTTTGCTGCATCTTCGAGGGAATAGCCTCACACACAACTGAAATAAATAGGACAAACAATTAGGTGCATGCATGCAAAACTATATATTGTTTAGATGAAAATAACTGCTATATTATATTTTCTAATGAGTTTCTTATTTGTGCATTTAAAACATATTCTGTCAAATTTGGCACGAGGCCTGCATGCAATACATTTTATGCTGTAACATCACTTATATCTACTACAGTCACTCCTCCCAAATACGATTCCCAAGGTGGTAGACTGCATGTCTTGTCTGGCAGGACAAAGTTCTATGGCTTTGTGTTGTGAAAAGCGCTACTATAAAAATGCAATGCACTATTATCATGAATGATGATCATTATTCTTCATATTTTTATTTAGCTTAAGGAGGGGGGATTCAGAATGATTTACCACTCCAATTGCTCCATTCAGTTTAATGTCCAGGGCCAAAGGATCTGGGAATAAGTAGCTTAATTGGCACAATTAGCCAATTGGCTATAATAAACGACTTTGGTTCAGTAGCTGAATGCAGTAACACAATTAGATTTGTTTCCCAGCTCCACCTTGACAAAAAATAATAATAATAATAATAATAATAATAATAATAATAATTTGTCTGGGTCCAGAGACCTCCGCATTGGCCCACTCCACTCAGTGAGTTTTGTCTGCTTCTGAAGAAGCTGGAATATGTCAATCAGAAATTGTCTTTATTTGCGGGCAGCCAAGTTTACAACTTGACATCGCTGTGGTCTGTGGAGTGTCTTTACTCAGGACTTGGAGGAGCTAATTTGCAGGCTGCAAGCGAGATCTATGTGTTTTGGATTAATGATTTCATTTGCAAAACAACATGGGAAGGGCGTCTGCTTGTCCTAAATGAGGTGGGTTCAACGGGATTGGGTTACTAAAGGTAGGCTTTTTGTGATTAATTTCAGTTGTTAATTACGGCCGACAGCGCTGCGCTGTGCGCCTGTGTGTGTGTGTGTGTGTGTGTGTGAGTGAGAGAGAGGGAAAGACAGAGAGAGTTTTACGGCTCGTGCACAACATGAAACGCTGGGCGGCGTGCCTCCTGTAAAACCCTCGTTGACGCTGCAGGCTGATAGGCTGTCTTGCTCTATTTCCGCGTCTGATTGGTCCATTTCAGCTCGCGCCCGTCAAAGAGGCTTTCACAGGAGACATGCCGCAGAGCGTTTCATGGTGTGCATGAGCCGTGATGGAGCAGGGAGAGACTGCTGCGCGCGCTGTGTAGCTGCGGGCGCTGTGACTGACTGGCTTTCAGAGCCACTATCAAACAGTGAAATCTGGGTCAAATATTTTAGTCCTCATGATTTCGGAAAACTGGCTATACACTATCACTTGCCTCCAATATGTTTACATTATGCGATCGCATCTGGGAGGAGTTTTTATGTCTAATTTGGTGTGTGATCCTCGCTGGTGGCAGTCGCACTTAGTTGACTGCCTCAGGCCATCTATCGTTAACTAATCGATTTGTGTGATTCATGTCTACATAATCAATATTACCTGTGTCTGGGTATTTGCGTTTCAACGCCATCTCCACCAACATCTTCCCTCGAGATAGTGCCATTGGATCCAGGATCAGGTTGCTGTGAAATTGTGCCTTTCCGTGACATCTGAGACTGAGTGTGCAGCTTTTCCCGGGAGTTCTGACAATCACAGTAACTTTGACGCGCGAAAAATAGAGTGATGCAAAACAAAGGGCACGGGACAGTAACTCAATTTCAGCACAGCTAAACAAAAGAGGAGTACAGTAACTCGAGTTACAGTGATTGGCCTTGGTTTCACTAGGGCTTTTTTGAGTTACTGCAAATACGACCCCCTATTTTCTCCAAAAAAACAACACATTTGAGACAAGATATTTTTCCACATGACAAAGGATGTCTTTAATGTCACAAAAATGATAATAACTCATTTTTGACAAAAAATGAGTTACTGCCCTTCTCCTTTGTAGGGCAGAGTAATGATGACATGTTCTTCATAGATCTAGCCTTTTCATTTTGCTCTTAAGCTTTCTCAAAGTACACCAAATTTATGCATTTTACTTTAAAATGTTTAAAAAAAATCTCTCGGGGGGGCATGCCCACGCACCCCCCTAGGGGGTCTGCGGTCCCCCACCACAAATACTCAAAATCCTGTGGGAAACACTGCACACAGCACAGGAACTGGAAGTTCCCGCACCACAGGAACAGGAAGCTTGTGGGGTGCCAGAACCGGTGGCCCCTACAGCACAGGAACAGGAAGTCTACGGGGTGCCGCAACTGGTGGCTCCCGCAGTACAAGAATAGGAAGTATGCGGGGCGCAGGAACCGGTGGCTCCTGTAGCACAGAACAGGAAGTCTGCGGGGCGCAGGAACCAGCGGCTCCCGCAACACAGGAAGCTTGCGGGGGGCCGGAACCGGTGGCTCCCGCAACACAGGAACTGGCACTAGGGGCTCAGAAAGCACAGGTACAGGAAGTCTGCGGGGTGCCGGAACCGGTGGTTCCCGCAACACAGGAACAGGAAGCTTGCGGGGTGAAGGAACCGGTGGCTCCCTTAGCACAGGAACAGGAAGCTTGCGGGGTGAAGGAACCGGTGGCTCCCGCAACACAGGAAGCTTGCGGGACGCCGGAACCGGTGGCTCCCGCAACACAGGAAGAGAAAGTTTGCGGGGATGTCAGAACCAGTGGCCAGTGGTGCTTAAACAAGGCACACTGCAACGGCACACTCACACGCATGCAAATAGAGAAGGAAGAGGCAGGTAGGGAGGGCCCGTAGCTCACACCAGTGTAACCCCCACCCACTCCTGTGGACAGGCCTATGCGGGGCACAAAGAGGGAAATATTAGTTCTGGACAGTTCAACAACAATTAATCTTTTACTAAATGAAGGTACACTTATACAGCAGTAGAAGGGCAGAACAGCAGCATATGTTCTGCCAAAAAGATAAGGCACAATTAGCCACAGACCAACAGAATCATTTGAAATGCTTTTAGCCAATTGCTACACTTGCCAAAAGCAGTTAGCATAGAGATATGGACAGCTCCTTATACCCAGACCCAGGACCATACACAGTAGGCTATGTTAGCCTGCCCAGCCTAAAGGACCAATGGCTTGAGGAAACAAGAAAACGCAGCATGGTCAATAGCAAGTTGGGTTATGTGGAAAAGTAAAATGTGACATGCTACACTTACCAATGCAGGTAGCATAGGAATATCTAACCCCTGTTTGCAGACAGACCCAGGAGTCTGCACAGTCGCCTGTCTTCCTCCAATGGGGGTTTGGAGGGGAAGACACCAGAGAAGCCAGCCTTACTCCATTGTCTGCTTGGAGGCTACTTATAGGGGCAGACCAAATTAACCTAGAGCACCTGATGTGTTTAAGTTAGTGGGCGGGACCCACCGGTTTAGGTCACCCTGCCACATATGAATGAAGTTTGACATTCAGAAGCTACACTGCGGCCAACTTCAATTACATATAGCGTTACTGCTGCGAGGAGCCGATGGCTGTACGCGGTCGGCATTTAACGTTAGTTACAAAAGCACGTCGACAGTGTTTTCTCACTGCCAGTACAGTAGCCGGTTGACAGATAGCCTACTAGCTAGCATTAGTCCGACCGGTCACACAGCCAGCGTGCTCCTCGCTGCTCGTTAAATATTTCCAAATAGGCGTTATTCTGATAAACTGGTCACATATTTGGAATGTTATGTTCTCATCTGAAAAAATATTAAAACTTTAAAACAGTTTTTTTTTTTTGCTTGAAAACAGCTTTTTGGCAAGTCTAAAAATTATTAAGGTAGGCGTAATCTACTTCCGGCTCTAAAATGGAAGAACGATTACAAAATGACGTAATGCAGAAGCGTCCTTATATGGACAAATAATAAGGTGAATAGGAAAGCGGAGACAAAACCAAGTATGAGATACAGAGGTCTGTATATACAGGGGGAGGTGACGTTGCCTTTTCCCGCGGTGTGCCGCTTTGATGAAAAAAAATAGGCTGCAGTAATATTTATTAGACGATAGGTGGCAGCAGATCACCTGAATCTGCTGAAAAACCGATACACTGTGTGACCAACACGGTTAAAATGGCAGAGTGGCGCTGTCCACTATTTCTGTTCATTGACTCCACAGGAAGTGCCTGGAGTGAACCAAAGAAGAAGAAGGCTGTCTAACATAAATAAATAAATAATAGTATTTTCTGCCACGCAGCACTGTGGAAATAGGCTATAGTGTGTGCTCATTCCTTTACAAGTCCAGTCACTATCCATCAACTTTGTAACACAACAGTGAAGGTAAGACATCATTTCTGCTTATGGACGGTAGTAGCCATAAAGTGAAGTGGCTAGCGAACATGTGGCTAATGGGAGCTAAATCTAAGTCCCGTGTAAACCGTAATATCTGTGTCATTTCAACTTTGATTGAAAAATGTTTCCACCAGATTAAAGAAAACATTTAGGCCTATGTGATATTGACTGATGCGCGGTCATGCATCATGGTGTAGCTTCTTCTTCTTCTTCTTCTGTTTAGTTTTACGGCGGTTGGCATCCAAAATGTTGCATTACCGCCTCCTTCTGGACTAATACATCCACTATTCCTATTCCATTACAGTCTTTTTAACAGTCCAGTTCCTCTCAAAAAACTGACCACTATTTTCTTCCCCTCCACTACTCCCACACATCCCATTATAGCCTTCACACTGGCCTCTATTTGTCCCAGTCTCTGCAGTCCAGTCATCATGATCACCCTCTCTGCTTCATATCTCCTGCATGAGATCAGAACATGCTCCACTGTCTCCCTAACTTGACACTGACTACAATGCCCAGTTGGATGCTTCCCTATTAAACTAAGTGTTCCATTTAAGTTGCTATGACCAATTCTCAATCTACCTATGACTCTCTGTTCACTCCTATTAGCCCCACTATTCCCCACCACTCCCACTTTATTTTGTATACTATGCAGATGTCTCCCTTTTATTGCCCTATCCCACTGCTGTTGCCACTGTGTAACTATTTCCCTCCATACTATGCTCTTCCCCTCTGATTTTGAAAGTTTGATGTCAATGTCCACCCGTTCTCTCCTGATCGCCTCCTTTGCTGCCCTGTCTGCTTTCTCATTACCTGAGATACCTACATGTGCTGGCACCCACATGAACTTTATAATTTTCCCCTGCCTATCTAACCTTGAATTAACAAACAACAGTTCATATACTAACTCTTGATGCCTTTTCCCTGCTCCATTTTTAATACTTACTAACGCTGCCACTGAATCACTACAAATTATTACTTTATTTTCCACCCCTTCCTCCACCCACTCTAACGCTAACAAAATTGCCACTAACTCAACTGCATAAACACTTAAATAATCTGACGTTCTTTTACTGATATCTATCCTCTTACTGGGAATCACCACCCCCACCCCTGTTACCTGTGTCTGTGGATCCTTAGACCCATCTGTAAAAATCTGCACGTAGTTCCCATACTCCCTGTTCATATGACTATAAAATTCCTGCACTAAATCTACCTGTCTACTCCTGCTCTTTATTTCCAAAATGCCCATATCCACCCTCGCCTCCTTCAACGCCCACGCCGGTCTCACTGGCCACAACACCGTTGGCCCAAACTCTTCCTCATGAATATGCATTTCCTCTGCCACCTTCCTACCTACCCACCCAAAACTTCCTTTCTGACCTTTACCCCTCTCCCAGCAATCCTCCAAGACCCCCTTAGTCGGATGACTTACCCCATGTCCCCTTAAATTTATCCAATAATTAGCCATCAGCTGTTTTCTCCTTAACCCCAGCGGCATTTCTCCTGCCTCAACTTGGAGTGCGCACACTGGTGCTGTTTTCACTGCCCCTAAACAAATCCTCAGAGCCCGAGCCTGAATAACATCTAACTGTCCCAACACAGTCTTAGCTGCTGACCCATATGCCACACACCCATAATCTATTCTTGACCGGATTAATGCTATATATATATATTTTATTGACTCTATATCAGCTCCCCAATCCACTCCTGCAAGACACCTCATTACATTTATGACTTTTTTACACTTCTTTACTACACTAGCAATATGTTCCCTCCATGTTAGCTTGGGGTCAAAATGTACTCCTAGAAACCTAAAACACTCTACTCTTTCTAAATTAACTCCATATAACTTCAAATTTCTCGCTTCCCTAATTTTCTTATTTGTGAAGAACATAACTTTAGTTTTTTCCACCGAAAACCTAAAACTCCACTCAAATCCCCATCTTTCCACCCGATCTATCCCTTCCTGTAATTTCTTGACTATATACTCTAAATTCCCTCCCCTCTTCCACAAGGCCCCATCATCAGCAAACAACGACCTCCCCATCCCTGCTGGAATACCCTCAAAAATATCATTTATCATAACTGAAAATAACGTTGGACTAATAACACTCCCCTGGGGAGTACCATTTTCTATCACATGTTTCCCTGAAACCTCTGACCCTACTTTAACCTGGATAACCCTCCCACTTAGAAAATCCATAACCCAATTGAAAGTATTTCCCTCTACTCCCATCCTATGCAGTTTTATCATCAACCCTTCCCTCCACAACATATCATACGCCTTCTCTACATCAAAAAACACTGCAGCCACTATCTCCTTATTTACCTGCGCTTTCCTAATCTCATCCTCTAAACACAACACTGAATCCATTGTCCCCCTCCCTCTCCTAAAGCCACTTTGATACTCTGTCACCAGCCCCCTCCTTTCCAGAAAGTGCATGAGCCTCTCATTGACCATCCTTTCCATTAACTTACAGATGTGGGATGTTAAAGCGATGGGCCTGTAGTTTCCTGGGTTACTAGGGTCTTTCCCAGGCTTCCTGATTGGAATTATAATGGCTTCCTTCCAGCTCATAGGGACTCTCCCCTCCCTCCATACTTTATTGAATAACATTAACACCTTCTCTAATTCCCCTTCTCCTAGATGTTTAACCATTATATAACATATTCCATCACTCCCTGGTGCACTCATTCCTGTTTTTGCTAATGCTCTCCTCAGCTCCCCCATAGTAAATGGTAAATCCATCTCACTCTCAGTACTCTCCTTTCTCCTTAGAGCCTCCATATTTCCAGCTTTCGTTTTTTCCCTGCCTCTCTTTCCCTCCTCTGTCAAACTATTGGAGCTATGTACATTAACAAAGGTCTTAACCATTAGCTCAGCCTTTTCCTTATTATTTACTGCTACATCACCACCTGCTCCCGAGCTCAACACAGGATAACTCCATTCCCTCCTATCTCCCCCCATTTTCCTTACCATACCCCAGACTTCTCCTATTTGAGTGCTACTCCCTATCGTCCCACAGAACTCCCTCCAATACTTCCTCTTTGTCTGCCTTATTGTCCTCCTAACCACTGCTTGAGCTTGTTTATACTGTATCACATGCTGATAATTATGAGCTCTTTTAACCAGTTTGAATGCTTTGTTTCTACTCTTTACTGCCTCCTTACACTTATCATCCCACCATGGAACTAGCTTTCTCTTTGCCCTTCCTTTACTTCTAGGAATAGAACTTAATGCCGCTGCTATTATACCCTCACTTATTTCACAACTCATCATTTCTGCACTCATACTGTCACTAACCTGCTGTAGACTTATTTCACACTCACTCATGAACTTCCCCCAGTTAGCTTTTCCAAAAATCCACTTCCCCCCTGTGCTCTCTGTGACCTGTCCCGTTGCTATCTCTACTCTAGTAAATATTGGAAAATGATCACTCCCAATAGTCCCCTCCTGATACACCTGCCACTCACACAATGGAGCTAAAGTATTAGAAACTAATGTCAAATCCAACACAGATTCCCTCCCAGAATTCACATCTATCCTTGTGCTTCTTCCATCATTCAAACTTACTAGATTATTCTCATCTAACAATTCTTCCACTACCTGCCCATTGTAATCTGTTCTGTCACTCCCCCATAACACATTATGTGCATTAAAGTCCCCACACCATACATAGCTACCTCCACTTCCTCCTACTTCCTCCATCTTACTGAGTTCTAACTTTCTACATGGGTTATAGAAATTTATAACCAGCAGCTTCCTCCTTTCTGCCCACACTTCCACACCCACACACTCTAACTCATTTCCAACATCTATAGTTCTATAGGGAATGCCCTCCCTCACAAAGGTGACACATCCTCCCCCTACCCCATCCTTCCTATCCCGCCTTATTCCCACATATCCCTTTATTATAAAGTCTAGATTTGGTTTTAACCATGACTCCTGTATGCAAACCAGGTCTGGTTTCTCCCTCCTACTGTAAATGAACTGCTTAAAATCCTGCCCATTCGCAATCAGACTTCTTGCATTCCACTGGAGGATTAAAATTGTGACTATCACCCAATACATTGCAATTCTGCACTTGCATTCAACTCATCCCTGACTTCTTCCCATCCCAACCCTCTCATATCCAGGTGACGGACAGCTGCCATAATCACAAGTTTAATCCTTTCTGTCTTAGATGTTGTATTTACCGTCGCATTTATCACTCCTGCTATGAACGTCACCAGTTTCTTTCTCTCTTCCTCCATCTTTCTTTCCACTTTCTGCATAATACTTGTCTCCTGCTCTTTCCCACCCTCCTGATTACTGCTAACATATCTCACTTGCTCCTTCCTACCCGCCATTTTAACTGCATCTGCATAGGATACTTTCTCTTTTACTCTTATCTTCTGCACTTCAACCTCTCTCTTCATAACTTCACATCCCCAGTAAGCAACACTATGCTCCCCCCCACAGTTACAGCACTTTGGCCCCACTCCAGCTCCACACTTCCCATAGTCATGTTCCCCACCACATCTAGCACATCTTTTCTTCCCTTTGCACACCATAGCCATATGCCCAAATTCCTGACATTTAAAGCACCTAATTGGCTTTGGAATGAATTCCCTAACACTGTACCTCATGAATCCAAAATATATCTCATTTGGGAGAACATTGCCATCAAACTCAATCAAAATAGTCTCAGTCTCTATTTTCTCAGCTCCCCTTGTCATTCTTTTAGCATTCTTTACTGACCTATTCTCCTTACTCACTTGTTCCACCAGCTCCTTCATATTAACTGTAATAGGTATTCCAGAAATAACCCCCTTACACCCCCCGTCCCTCTTCTCCCCCACTCTTACTACTCTAGCTACTTTGATTTTTACCACAGTCTTCATTAGCATTGCCTTCCCCACATCACCTTCACTGCAACACCCTATAAGCAAGTTTCCATCCCCCAAAACTTTTGCATACTTCACCTCTCCAACTTGTCCTTTAATGGCATTTGATAACTTCATCGGCTCAACCTTCTTTACACCCCCCTCTTCCACAAATCTCACCACTACATTTATCACTCTCTCCTTCAGCTGCTGATGCTCATCCTCATCACCCCCCTCACTCTCCGTTGCACTCGAACTATCGGCAGACTCCTTTTTTCTTTTACTCTGCTGATTCCCTATTCCTCTCCCCCCCTTACTACCCCCTTTCCCCTTCTCTCCTGCCACAATCCCCTCCATACCTACTCCTGCCATACCTTCGCAGATTGCCAAGAATACGGCAAGAATACCGTTCCGGGCCTATACAGGCCGTCGGTCGATATTCCTACCGCTATTCCCCGCAAATCTACCACTAAACAGTCCCAACGTCAGCAGCACCACAGTCAAATATCGTTATTCAGTCAAATTTTATCCAAAAAACAGTGAAGCACAACCAGATTTGGAAATTTTCAGCAACTCTCCCGCCAACACTACTTCCTCCTTCCGCAACTCCACGTCACCCCCAGTACGCGTTACTACAGGCCGGACTGCGTGAGTCATGGTGTAGCTAACGCTAATCAATCTATAGTAGCTAGCTCTATTTTGGACTGGAGCTGCTGTATGGAGCTAGCTTGTCGACTGAGCCATGATCTGTTTTCCAATAAGGAAATTAGGAAAACAAACGCGCACATTACATTAAAAAACACATCAGTCAACATCACACAGGGTCTTTTCTTTAATCTGGTGGCAGCATTTTTCAGTAAAACGTGAAACGACGACAGATAATGGTTTATAGTGGGACTTAACGTAGGTTCCATAAAGATCAGGTTGTTTGTAAACAAACTGCTTCGGTTGCTAACAGAAAGAAGATGATTTATGGGCTCGTTATTATGTTATAATGTTAAACATCGCAAAGAGCTCAGAGCATACATGTACAGGTTTGTACAGACAACAGATTTGTAATATTGATGGGGATATTCTGATGTTGATGTAGGTTACCAATAAGACATAACAAGTATGACTGAATATATTATGATTGACGCCCTCTGCAAGTGAATTAGCAAAACAAAAGGTTGACTGCGGGGGAACGCGCGGCCCAGCACGTAACAGGATGTGAGCTGCCAGAATTGCAGGAACTGTATAACCAGCGGTGCCTCAGGAGGTCCCTGAAGATCATCAAAGACACGGGTTAACACAGGGAGAACACCCTGTTACCCTCAGGGAGGAGATACAGGGTCCCAAAAGCACGCACAAATCGCTTGAGGGACAGTTTCTTCCCGCAGGCCACGAGACTCCTTAACATACACAAATAGTGTAGTAGCTGTACTGTACCGTACTGTAGCTGCTACCATTATGTATGTCTAATGTTTAATTGTATGTTTAATTAGGTATATGCTATTTGCACCTGTACGTCATATACGTCAAATTTAAAATGTTTAAGCACGTCTAAAGTATGCACATGACATGTGCACCTATGTGCAGTGAATATGCCACTGTCTCTGACTTGTCTTATCACTCTACTGCCTTTTTGCTTGTTGTGTATCTTGTTGTTTTTGCACTCATATGCCCTGTTATATTTGTACTATGTTGTAAACGGAGTCCACAGCACAAGAATTTCACACGTGATACTTGTACCACGGAGTGACAATACAAATCTTGAATCTTGAATCTTGAAGGGCATTGCTATTCACAACACATTCTGAGCCAGGAAAAAGCCCTGTTGAAATGATTTTCTATTGCAGACCAACAGGTTTACATTTCAAATAAATGTTTGTTTCAACATAACCACTATAGACTGTGTTAATTAACAGCATACTCCCACATACATATCATATACTGTATCATCATAGAGGTTATTACATACTGTGTAATTTACAGTGGCTGCAGTTTAATTTAGCAGCAGTAATGTGTTTTATATTTCATTCATTCACACTGTTGATCCTTTCTTTCTAAAGCTCAGTGATATGATATTGCATTGTTTCAGATCAAATGATTGCCTTCTGTCAATGAGTATTGTTTGTTTCATTGTTAGCACTGACAGATAAATGGTAAAGGTTAAGGTTATCATTAGAGTCATGATCTTGAAAATGCTCTCGGTCTGGTCTTGGTCTCGTCCCAGCACGGCAACAGGCTTGGAGGGTGGAGCACTTTGTCTCCCTGAAGTCGTCAGCAAGGGAGGACAGCGGGTTGTCCTGAAAAAACAAGTCAAAACAGTCAAGAGAGTGCAGAGCCAGGTGCAAAAACATAATATGCACAACTTGAATGTAACAGCTTATTTCACAGTATTATTAAAGTGCAAACCAGGGTTCCAGACTAACTTTTCCACTGGTCCATACTGTAGCTGGGTATGCAGTGAACTCTTTATGCATATACAGAGCTGAATGTTGGAGCTTCACTGCAGTATAATATATGTGATTAGGCAGGGCTCGACCTTAACTTTTAAAAGTGGTTGCCTGAGGGGCAACCTGGCAAGAGCTTTTGGTTGCCCGAATAAAAATACGGTTGCCCAATTTTAGTCGCCTTATATTTTGAGTAATTAAGATACTATGCAGTCATAAGCCGGCTTAATAATGACGATGTGACAGAAAAGTAAGTATAATAGTCTATAGTATATAGTATAATAGGCCTATTCAGTGTGCGCTCCGGGTGTAGTAGTAGTAATAATGATAATAATAATTATATTATTTGTGTCATTTCGTTTTCTAAACAAATGTTATTTTTTGTTTTTATAATGCATTTGCACTGAAAGGATTTGTTTAACTAATATTTGTGAACATTCATTTTCATATATTTTTTAAGTTATTGTTCATATTGTGCTTAATTTATTAATTAAAAGCGTTATTGATAATGAAGTAGCCTATGCCTCCTCATGTTCATTCAGGGATACTATGATGACAGTGGTTTGGGGCCCCCACTCTGATGTTGCATAAGGCCCAGAAGAGGCCCTGCAATCCCTCTCTCTCTCACCCCGTATGACAGGCTGACAGGCCAGGGATGCAAATCATTCCTCAGCACATATACGCGGTGGTAAAACGTTTTTGAAGGATGTCCTGGTCGAGGTGTATGTTGTAGGCTTGTTGTAGGCTACATGCTTTGCAGTATAGCGTTATGCTGGAATTATGCTTGAAGTTTGGACTGTCGCACGGAAATGAGAGACACTGAATCTTGACGAGGAAACATGTGGAGCTTTTATACACTGTGTGGGTTTCTGCTCGCGGAAGTGAGCGGGAGTCTTGAAAACTCCACTTTGTCCGCCCAGCCGCGTCCACGTAGTTACACAATTCAGGGTGTGCACGGCCAGGCGAAAACCGTCTGCACAGGAGCCTTGTGGAGGGGCGCGTCTGCTGATTTGACTCACTTTTCCGTGCGGACACTCGCGGTCCTCGCCGATGCGGGAAGCAAATGAGACCTAAGCGCTTGTTGTAGGCTACATGCTTTGCAGTATAGCATTAGTTTTCCGTCCTGTTCAAAGACGCACGGGTATTTCACCTCGATGACAATTTCCTCGTCCTTTGTTTCTGTGCGGGGCTGCGGGCGGACACGGTTCTTCTTGCGTCTTGCAGCCGCTGTGATTGTGTGCGAGCAGCCCCACCTGTCCTAGTCAGTACTCGTTAAACATACCGCACGTGCAGCATGCATCACGTAGGTTCCGACTGGTAATTAGTAACATCGTTCCGATTGTAACAGCAATAAAATGTCACATATATGTCACTCACAACAAGTATTAAAACATATTTATTTGGTGTATATTTTGCTGTTTGCTGCTGTACATATTTTTTTGCATGTTAAAACGTGGTTGCCCCTGGGGCAACCAAAGGACAAGAAATGGTTGCCCTATTTTTTGTTTGGGCAACCGTTAATGTCGAGCCCTGGATTAGGGTTGCGAGGGTGCGATGTCAACCAAATAGCCATTGCGGTGGTATTTATGAATTCATTATTGGTTTATGAAGTAGCTGCGATACTGTTTGGCTGCGACGCTGCACGTTCACAACCTGACAGCTGATCTCTGCATGAGAGACACCAGTGGATAGGCTACTACTACAGCACAGTCAAGCGGCTGAAGCACTATAGGCTATCACTACCAGTAATATTGAAATGCGCAAAACAAATAACGTTAACGATACAGATCCTGACCAACAACGTGTGTGTTGCTGGCAGAAAACAGGCAGAATTACTGGCGGATAACCTTAGTTATCGCGTGGCTTTTGAACCTAACGTTATTGGAGAGAGAGGAACACAGCAGCATGGATGTAATGGAAGCGACTTCATGCAAATAGGCGAGTTTAATTCACAGTTGAAGACCTGTTCATTACTCACATTGGGTTGAAAACAGGAAAGAATGTGAAAGTGTCGTCTTTTTCAACATTTTCACAACACAAATTACTTCTGCTGAATCTGCTCCTAGTCCGCCTCCCCAGTCTGAACTGCACCTGGGGATAGGGCGCGCTTGTTCAACGACGCCTGCACCTCCCCCGAGTGTTACATTGAGTGGAATTGGCCTTTTTTATGATCAAATTTGTAATTCAAACAGGTAATTAATCACAATGGTCCGATGTAGAAGGCTCAGAGGTCTGCCTCCCCTCCGCTATACTGCTTCTCTAACATACTAGGGTGCGCTTGTTTAATTCCGCCCGCACGTCCCCCTGGGTGTCACGTTGAGCAGTTTGCCTTTTTTATTATTCAATCTGCAAAGCAAAGCATTTTGGTAAAGAAATTACGTGCAATGTTGTTATGGTCAAACTTCCCCCACTGCACTATATCACGCAGTATTTGCGAGGGGTCTACATACACCCCATGGCTGTATGTGTTTCTCTTAGGGTTTAAATTACATTTCATTTGATTTTGTCCAATATTCAAATATTCCAGGATGCATGTTGTGTTACAAATAAATATGATTTCTATCTAACTTTTTAGCCAGATTTAATGGTTTTCTTGTAAAAAGTTTGGGTTAGCTAGGGTTTGAGCTTTCTTAAAGCTCATAGCTTTCTGGGAAATATCCAAACAGCTGGTGTTTGAACATTAACCTTAACATGAATTGAAACTCACTCACCTTGAATTCTTGTAACGTTACAAGTCACAATGTCTGTCTTTGAGGTGCTTCAAAATTGGAAATGTTTGGAATGAATAAAAATGGCAAATTGGCATATTGAATTCTATCTAGAACTCAACTAACTAACTTCACTAACGTTTGGTTTCCTTGATAAATGAATGCAGGACATTGATGCTGCTGCCGTTTGTGTGTGTGTGTGTGTGTGTGTATGTGTGTGTGTGTGTGTGTGTGTGTGTGTGTGTGTGTGTGTGTGTGTGTGTGTGTGTGTGCGTGCGTGCGCGTGCGGAGTAATCAACAAAATGAAATGCATTTTAGCTGATACAGTAGTAGCCTATCCTATGTTTGCCAATGGTTTTGGAAGATAAGTGGACAATGAACATAGCCTACTGCTCACTGAATTCTGTTTTAAAACTGATATGCCTATTCAACTGTCAATTAGTTTGCAATCAATTGCTAGCTGTTACACCTGTGCTACAGGGAGGGACTGTCTGTATTCATAACATCTAAGGCTATATGTAGCTGCTAGGTAACTCTATCAATAAACAGTAGAAAATCAGTCCACAGTCCAGTTGTAAATGTCATTGGCTGTTAAGGTATTTTGTTGCTAATAATAAATTCACATTTAAATAACACATTTATCACATTTAGATAAGCCCTATTGTTTGGGGCGCGGCTCTGCGGCTGACCCGGTGTCTCACCGCTCTTGTTTTTATTGTTTTAAGTATGTTTTAAAGCGCGTTCAGTCTGATCTTGGTCTTTGTTGCCATGTCTGTTTTGCCTATATTATCACAACCACAATGAAGTTATCTGCTTCGTACTGTCAGGCTTGGTGTGGGAAATGTGGATCTAGTGGCGGATAGTTGATGGCCAAGACACACTTGGTAAACTGAAGTCTCGATGAGTAGGAACGCTGTTGAACTTGATAGCTGGGTCTGCAAGGTTCGAAGTTGGGAACGGTTGCAGAGTGTTGTCGCGAGATTCGTTTATGAACCACTCCAGAGGACTTGCAGAGCAGGCCCTTATAGGTCCCAACTATGACATCATCACCTTCTGTGACATCATCAGTGAGTGAACTATGACATCACAGTAGGAATGATGACATCACAGTAGGAATGATGACATCATCCTAACAGTACCCTCCCCTCTACGGACGCCACGTCCAATGAGACCCTCAAGGAAGACATCTGGAGAACAGAAATGCTGCAGACTCTGGTGGAGGGGCTCCTCAGCAGGTGGTTAGATGCAGGTGGTTAGACCCCCAAAGGGGGGGTCAGACAGTGGAGGTGCTCTTCAGCAGGTGGTTAGATGCAGGTGGTTAGACCCCAAAGGGGGTGTCAGACAGTGGAGGTGCTCTTCCCTAATACTGGATATCGAAGCCATAGATAGACCGACACGTAGTCGTGCCAAAAATTGCTTTAAGAGCTAGCTTTTGGGGTGGGTCAGTCCCCAGACTGAGGCAAAACAACAATACTCTAAACGCAAACTCAAGTGTAGTCTCGTCCTCAGAGGCTATTGTCTTATCTATGGATATTTTTAAACCTTTCCACCGTACTTAAGTGTAAATTTTGCTATGTGTAAAACATACCAAAAGTTAAATGTTGGTATACACACTTTAATAATAATATTTCTCATCCACCCAATTGGTGGTTCATAAATGTGTATTTTTCTGTTTAAGATGTCTCATGAAAGTATATTTATTACCATAACATTCTCTGCAATATATATTGTCAGAGGGCTGAACCTCAATGTACAGATTCTGATCAATGTACAGAGTCAAATATTCAGCAAATGGCTGACAGTTCAACATATGCTTTATACTCAGAGGAGAGAGCAGAGAGGAGGGGGGGGTGAATGTGTGTGCGTCGTGCAGGCTCCTGTCTGGCCTGAGTTATCAGTTGTTATGGGACTTCATGCACTGACCAAGGTTTCAGCAAATGGAGCAGTCCTCTGCTATGGGTGAGATGTCAGAGAGCTTTCAAACACTAAGTAAAAAATATGACTTGGAGAAGGACGATTTGTTTGGATACTTGCAGGCACCACACTATTTATTGAAATAAAAATTAAGATTGGGGAAATAACTCGGGAACCTAGTGGTCTAATACAATTAATGGTAATGGCATACAAAAGTAATTCTAAATCAATAGTCTTAAAATTGTACCAGGTAATTCTAATGGGAAGGGGAAATACTACAAATGATATAAAAAAAAGATGGGAAAAAGAACTAAACGATACAATAACTGAACGTGAATGGGAGAATATGTGTGAAACAGTCTTTTCTACTTCCTGCTCCTTGCAGTGGCGTGAATTTAGTTGGAAGAATCTTATAAGGTTTTTTTATTACACCTAAAATGAAACCATATATGTCACCAGTAAACCATACATGCTGGAGAAACTGTGGGTCTGATGAGGCAAACCATTTCCACATCTTCTGGGGTTGCCCAAAGTTAAAGCCGTTTTGGGAGAGTGTCTGGGAAACCATTAATCAAATTCTTGGCTGGCAAGTCACACTAACATGTAAATCACTGTATATGGGTGATATACCAGAAGATATATCAGGAAATGATAAATACCTTCTTAAAATTGTAACTGTGGCTGCAAAGAAAGCGATCACTCGTAGATGGTTGCAGGCCGACTCTCCCACAGTAGAAAATTGGCTTGAAATCATTAGAGAAATTCATGAAATGGAGAGACTGACCTTTCCATTGAGACTGAAATATGACTTGTACTTCACAAGATGGACAAAGTGGTTATTATATGCATCGGAATGAGGAATGTGGATGGTTTGTCTCCATCCTGAAGTATAACAAAACATGCTTGCCCACTGACGCTCTCTGTTTATACAGCTATGCCACGAGTACTTTTGTTTTAGTTCTGTCTTTTATTTCAAGAATAACTCACATGAACCCAAAGATGTGCTAAGACACCTGTTTTTTTTTAGTATTGACTGATTTTAGTTTAAGATTTTTTCTTGGTTTGGCAACGTATTTATGTTTTATGTACTGTGATGCCAGTTTTGTTTTTGTTTGTATGTTTGAAAGAAAAAATGAATAAACTTTGAGTAAAAAAAACAAAAAAAACAATGATATTTACAAGACTTGTAGTCCTATTCAAAGTCGGAGCAGTGCTTGTGGACGGTACAGGAGCTTAACGTTATCCGGAGCCTCTGCTGATGTGCTGGCAGCAGCATCAGACAGAAGCAGCACGGGGCTTTGGTATAAGAAACGGATACATCATGAACGCACATCAGCTGTAAGAGTGTTGTAAGTCGCTTTGGATGAAGTAAATTAATGTAATGTACAGCCTTGTATATACACCTGCTATATACAAGGCTGGTATCAGTATTACCTGTTATATACAAGGCTGTATCAGTATTACCTGTTATATACAAGGCTGTATCAGTATTACCTGTTATATACAAGGCTGTATCAGTATTACCTGTTATATACAAGGCTGTATCAGTATTACCTGTTATATACAAGGCTGTATCAGTACCTGTTATATACACACACACACACACACACACACACACACACACACAGCCTATATATATATATATATATATATATATATATATATATATATATATATATATATATATATATATATATATATTGATCGTTCTTCTATATAGCCTACACTTAACACTGTGTATTACTGAGCATACATTTATGTTACATCTCCAACATGGAGAAGAATAAAAAGCAGAATTAAAAATAACAGACACAAAAGCACATTAGGCTACAGAAGACAAGTTAGACATTTCAACAGGAGCCGCGAATGCATCTATCTATCTATCTATCTATCTATCTATCTATCTATCTATCTATCTATCTATCATATATATATCTATCTATCTATCTATCTATCTATCTATCTCTGACAGAAAGGCGTAATCCAACGACGTTGCCACTTGGGTGGACATAACCTCGCGTCACCAGGCTCTTCTCGGGGAGAAAAGGGTGGACTTGCAACCATGCAACTAAATCACCATAAAGTGTGAAGCTGTTACAATACAGTAGGTGGCGGTAATGCAACAATTAAGAATGCCAACCGCCATAAAACACCGAAGAAGAAGAAGAAGAAGAAGAAGAAGAAGAAGAAGAAGAAGAAGAAGAAGAAGACGGTTGCCCAGCGACCAATGGCAGGACGTCTGCATGTTTGCTAACGCTAGCTTGTGCTGTCAGATGGAGTAGCAGCATCTGCAGAGCTGCACATGTGGACTGTTTATCTTTGTGCAAATGCCTCCAAAACGAAAAGGACCTTTGCAACTTGTCCTGAGAGACACGGACGACATCAAACGACAGGTTTGTTAGTAAACTATGGTTGAATGTAGCCTCAACGCGAGACCCATCAGAATGACTGATGAGTCTCTCGTTGAGGCTAGGTTGAATGTAGCCTGGTATCCAGCTCCATATGTATGGGGCAGTATAAGGGACAAATTTAAGACTACTGAGAAGCCGTCGGAGGCTATATCTTTGCCGAAGCCAGCTATGGATCTGGCCAATGATCTGTCAGCACCGGTGTTACGCGCAAATCAACCCCCCTGTACATGCGCGCCCCCCTATGTAAACAAACGCATTGGACAGACCTGCCCCCCGTAGTACCACATTTTAGCCGCCAGGTGTCATCTGGACATAAAAACACTGCTACATTTACAGGCAGGCAGTACGTTACCTCAGATCTTCAAATCTCACTAAATATAGACAGTTTTCACGGAACGATGTTGCTAGGGAACAGTTTGAAACCTAGCTTAATTCCTGTCAGTTATTGTATTAGCAAACACTGCAACTGGAAGGAAGCTAGGGACAATTTAGAATGGCAATTGTCAAGTTAAAACCGTCTAAAGTTGGATTGTAAAAACGTGTCTTTGTAATTAAGAAAATAAATAAATAAAAAATCATGACTTGACAAGTAGGCTATAGGCTACGTGCTGTAGACATACTCTGTTATAATAAGGACATGCAAAACACATTCCAACTGGGATTTGAACTCACGCCTCCCTAATCTGCAACATGGACCAGAAGTCAGCTCTTAACCCACTCCACCACAGAGACCATTAATAGCAGTGGGTGTGTTTTGCATTAGTTAAATCGTTTCTATGTGCAACCTTGCTCTCCCGTACGTGATTGTCCCCCCTGTCTAAACACCTCTCCTCACCTTCCACTTGTGTCTGGACAAAAAGGCCCCCCTGCAGTACCGCATTTCCACCACCATGTGTAGTTTCTCCCATGGAGGCTTATGTTTAACTGTAAAAACACGTGCTAGTGAGATAGATAGATAAATAAATAAATAAATAAATAAATAAATAGATAATAAATAGATACATACATACATACATAAATAAATAAATATATAAATAAATAAATAACATTTCATCTCTAGGTCTCTTTAGATTGCCATAAGATGGACTGTAAAAACAGGTCAGTAAAATAAATAAATGAATAAACTAAAGAATTCATGGCCTTACAAGTAGGTAGACATACTCTGTTATAATAAGGACAAGCAACCAAGATTACAGGTGGGATTTGAACCCATGGCCTCCAAGTCTGCAGCATGGACCAAATGCTAACTCTTAGACCACTGTACCACAGAGACTTCTTGTGGCATTCACGCTGCTTTGCATTAGTTAATTCTCTATGTGCAACCTTGCTCTCCCATACATGATTGTCCCCCCCTGTCTAAACACCTCTCCTCACCTTCCACTTGTGTCTGGACAAAAAGGCCCCCCTGCAGTACCGCATTTCCACCACCATGTGTACAAATGTTTCTCCCATGGAGGCTTATAAAAGAATGGAACCTCATCAAGTCTCGTCTGTACACACTAGCCCATTTAAAGGGAAAGGTTTCCAAATGTAGCCTATATTTAGGTTTTGAATTAATTGGAGTACCAACATTTCATCTCTTGCCTAAGGATGGACTGTAAAAATAGGTGTTAGTAATCAATCAATCAATCAATCAATCAATCAATCAATCAATCAATCAATCAACTAAAGAATGCATGGCCTTTCAAGTAAGTAGACAAACCGTTATAAAGACATGCAACAGACAGTGGGATTCGAACCCAAGGCCTCTGCAGCCAAAAGTCGGCTCTTAAACCACTGCACCACAGAGAGCTTTGATGACTGTTGCTGTCTTTTGCATTAGTTAATTCCTCTCTATGGGCAATTCTGCCCTTCCATACATGCTTGTCCCCAAGACCTCACATCTCTTCCACTGTCTATGTGTACGCCTCATGCAGAAGTGTCCCCTGCTGTACCACATTTCTGCCACCAGGTGACTGGGAAAACCAAACACCTTGCTCTAGTCTTCCTAGTTCCTCTTTATTGGGGTCACAATATGACCGTAAGTGGTCATTTTGACGTCAAGATTACAAGCTCTCTGATGATAAATTCCTCAATTGGGAGATTCATGCATTTATTGTGTTAATATCCTTTAGAAAGACACTTAATGTGAAGAGGCAATTTTTTCTATTCTGTACAGGCACAATTAGATTGACCACACCTTGTTGCAGGTTGTTTCTCACAATCATCATGCTAACCATGTCTGTCTCTTTCATGTATTGCATGTGTGAGAGAATGCAACAAGCAAAGGTTCTTGAAATAACATGTATTAATGGTTGGTAGACTGATCAACAAGGAATAGGCCTACATGTGTTTTGCTTGAAAATAATAGCATTTCAGCATCTGTCACTAACTAGATTAAAACCTATAGGCTATCTGTTTTGTTTCAGACAGCCTTGTGACTTGCTTTGAACACAGAAAGAAAGAAGGAGCCTGCCTGCATATCAAAATGAGGCTAATAATTGCATTTAACTTGTTTATTTAAAATAGTACTTGACCAAATAGAAAACAACAGAATATTGACGAAAAACCATTTTGACTCTAGCACAAGTCTGGGTAAGGAATGCTTATGAAAGATTCTGAGGCCTTAGTAGAAGCTTAATGTTGAAGGCAAGGCAAGGCAAGGCAAGGCAAGGCAACTTTATTTAATGCCAAAAACAATTCAAAGTGCTTTACAGAAATAGAAGAGATAAAACAATACAACAATGGAACAGATGAAATTACATCAGGAAAAAAATTACAATCACAGTAAAAAGTGACAATAAAAAAGAATTGAAGTTGAAGAATACTGTCTGAGGAAGAGCTGTTTGGCTCGAAACGTTACCACTGCACTTGGTGCAATAAAGCTATCAAAAAGGAGTCCTTTTAGTGTGCGAGCGATTTTTTCATTTGTTTCACTGTTATATTTTTTCGTCTCAGCACCTACCCGAAGTCTCGGTCCTTGGATGTGCATGTTTTCATCTATTTCAAGTTGAAGAATACAACATGAATCTCCTGGTAATTCAACGTATTAGCAAGATACACCTGGGTGTATTCATTCTAACAAAGCTTGTTTGCTGGTCGGACAAAACTGCCTCCCCACCAAGCCCCGCCCCCGCAGCAGACATGTGCAGACTCGAGTTTGCCAATGAGTTTGCTTCAAGTAAGTCAAGACAGGCAGATTCAATGGTGGAGTGCATGCGCCCCCTAGTGGATGCATGCATTTACACAGGGGGGGGCACGCATGTACAGGGGGGTTGATTTGCGCGTAACACCGGCAACTGAGAGACCGTCAGTGAGAAATGAGAAGCCGACTATTGATTTGTCTTACCTAGCAGTCCACTGGATCGGCTATTGGACCGGCTGGTCATTAGCTTGTCCAGGCTAGCTACTAGCTTGGAGAGGCTGGCAATCCACTGAATCAGCTATTGGATCGGCTGGTCATTAGCTTGTCTAGGCTAGCTACTAGCTTGGAGAGGCTAGCAACCCATTGGATCGGCTGGTCATTAGCTTGTCTAAGCTGGCTACTAGCTTGGAGAACTGCGGTCAACTGAGCCGTCGTTTGCGAAACCACAGTCAAGCCAGCCGCCACTTGGCTTTTGATGCGCGTCTATTCGTGCTGTAACGGTACTGCTGCTTCACCGGTGTTCGGAGCGGGCTAAAAAGTCAAGTGTCACAATTCAGCGATCCTTTCTTACATTTACTTTACCACACTAGATCGACATTACAACAAACAGCGTATTGAATGACTGTTGAATATGTCACAAAAGTCCAACCTTATTGAACGATCGTAGCAGGAGTTTCGCTTGGTACTATCATGTTGATGCTCTCAACAAGGTGGGAAAAACAGGCATTTCCGGGACTGGTTTTTCAAAATAAAAGCACGATTCGACTCCAGTCTAGACCACACAGATTTTGTGTTTTTTCCGACTTTCTAAGTACTGTACAATCGCATAACTCCATAATCCCACACCATGACTGACAGTTGTGTGTACACTACCCCCCTGGGTATACACTCTCATGAAATTAGCCATTTTCACGGTTCCATTTTGGAGAAATTGACAAAGTCTCAATACTGAACTTGAAAAATGTGTTTATTCCGACTTTCTAAGTACTATACAATGTATAACTCCATAATCCCACACCATGACTGACAGTTGTGTACACTACACCCCTGGGTATACACTGTCATGAAATTAGCCATTTTCACGGTTCCATTTAGGAGAAATTGACAGTCAAATTCTCAATACTGACCTTGAAATATAAGGAAAGAAAACACCCTAAGAAATGAAAGGTAACTAAAGACAATCACAACGTTGCAAGTGCAATCAAATTAATTATATACAATACGTACATGAGTGATGGAGTGTTCTGACTATATATGAATTTGTGTTTATTTACATGAAATTTACAGTCTGAGCAAAATAGGCATTAAATAGGCATGAGTTTCCATGAATGTACAGTCTGAGTTAAATATGAGTTTACATTGAATCTACATTAAATTTAGAAGCCGAGTTCAATATTAATGGGCAGTGAAGTAACATGAATTTATAGTCCCGGTTAATTATCAGTTTACATTGAATTTTCCATGAAATGATGATGAGAATAATTTGAAAAATAATAATAATAATAATAATAATAATAAACTGTGACAAGGCACAAATAAACAAAAAAAATGGCAATAAAATAAAGTGCAGGATAAGACCAACAATAATTACTATAACAAAGTGTAAATATAGCAGCAAGCGGCAATACCAGGGTTTCAAGTCTGCTGACGTCACAATAATGTCACAATGTCTATGACATCATCAGTGATGTCACAATTGCTCGAGTTAACAAAAAAAACCAAATGGTCGAGTGACATCACCGATGAAAACCCCAAATGGTCGAGTGACATCACTGATGATGTCACAATGCCTATAACATCATCAGTGCCAATGACATCATTAGTGTAATGAGATCAAAATGATGATCAATAATGATGTCACAATGTATGACATCATCAGGACTTACCTGATGACATCACATACGAGCAATTTCTATGACATAATTTCCAGTTGGGTAGTCTCGCTGGCCAGCCTCCTCTCGATGGGCTGCACTTAGCGGCAGTGCCCTTGGAAAATAGTTTCCAACAATACAACTTATCATTTTCAGCGTGTAGCAATGAGCTAGCGTGTAGGTTTCTGCCGTTAGCTTGCTAGCTAGTTACCATTGTGATTGACATGGTCGGAGCCAATGACAGACTTTGTAATAAGCCGGGAGCGGACATCCGGCTGCCACCGAAACAGTCGCTCCAATGGGAGAGCAGCTGTAGAGCAGGGGAGGGTTTATCCAGTTGCCTGTTTCTGCTGCACCAGACTCCTTGGACGGAAGGGAAAGGAGGCTGGCCAGCGAGATTACCAGTTCAGTGACATCACTTTACATCTTTTTTTTTTACACTAGATGAATTAGCCATGGTCAACTACTGACCTCCACGTGCACATGAGCAAAATCACACAGAGAAGGGGCTGCACTGCTTAACACATTGAATGCCAGCCATGTTTTCATTCCTGTAGGTAAGTTGTGCCAGGGGTGTTTTTGACGATTCTGGCTCATTTTAGAAACAGCCGAGGATTCTTTTCTGTTACGAATTCATGAACACCAATCATCTAAAAATAACTAATAGAATGTGTGCTTTCTCTGTCTAAAAGAGTTAGTTTGCAGAGTTAGTAGTTATGTAGATATTAGCCGTTGAGTACAGCATGGTTTCAGCGTCTGGAAATTTATTCAGAGATAAATGGCTTTTTGTGAAACAGTCACTTTAACCATTCATTTTTGGCATCAGTAAGACCGTCAGACATTCTAAACAATAGTTTTGAACAGTAATTTCCTCCATAACAACAGGAAACACCCCTCTCATTCAAACTCCTCCCTCCGTGTGTCTTCTCCTCCTGGCTGTACAGCGGGCGTGTCAGAAGCGCTTTTGCTGCTGCCTGCCTGTGTGCCTGCCTGCCTGCTTGCCTGCGTGCAGACGCTCCTTGTGCGAGTCAAGATGGGCCGGGGAATGCGTGGGCGATGGGCAGATGTTGATTCTGGCCTTTCTGAGGTGTTTCAAAGTGTGTTTCACCTATGATCTATTTTGCAAATCGCTCTCCGCTCTCTGTGTGCTGCTGCCGGTGCGCGGCCGCTCTCAGGCAAGACAAGTCTTGAACGGATTACTGTAAAATCGCCACGGCATTTCCTTGAACGGCTTGGTCCCGCGGCAGTTTTTTCTTTGATTTCGGTCGTCTGGGGGAGCACTGTCAACACTTAGTGGGTCGGTAAAATAGATTATACACATTATCTTGCTCCAATAGTGATCTCGAAGATGTAAAAGTTGTTGATTGATGTACCACCGTCAAAAAAAAAAAAATGTTTATGTAAGACGAGTAAACTCGGCTCTGGCACTTAAGCGTTGGATTATGTAAGACGAATTATTTCGGCTATGGCACTTAAGGTGTTAAAAAGTGAGAATTTTAAAAATGCAGATAAGAAAAGATATGCACATCAACACGAAAATTAAAAAAAAAATCTAGGGCATCTAGTGAGCACCAATATCTGTCATTGGACCAGATTTCAGGTGTCTGCGATGTACCAACACACGGGAATTTGCATCGTGGCGGAAGAGGAACAAAGAAAGTAAATAAAGTCAAAATAATAGGGGTTCTGCACCTGCGGGGCTTGAAGCCCTAAGTATGAAGGAGCACTTAGAGTTCAATGAGGGGAGGGTTCATTTGCATACACAACAATTCCAGATGAATGCATCATCCGTTGCCCGTTGGAACTCTTCTTCATCCATCTCCAGGCACTCAGTATGGTACCAACGAGGACAGCTGTCACACTGGATCTGTAAATGCATAAGTAGAGACGTCTGAGAGGTTTGCAGCAGACAAGTGGAGCGACTGTGGGGGTGAACGCCCCAGGACCAACGCTCAATAGGACCCACCCGGCTGAGCTACGTCTTCATTAGCCTAATTCAAATCTGTGAATCCAACAACTTGTGTGAAACCTCCCTAGTTATTGTTTAATAATGATCTCCGCCAGGCGAGAATCCCCTGGAGGAGATGTATTTGGCCGTGTGTGTGCTTGTGTGCGTCTGTGTGTTCTCCTCTCCTAATGCGATCTGAGTAAAGCCTAGACGGAATTTCATCAAATTTGCCTCAAACTGATGGACTCACTGATTAACAACTGATTTTAGTGTTCAAAGGTCAAACTTAAAAGGTCACTCACTGACTGTGACCTCACAAACGCCATTCCCAAGTTCGTTAACGCGATATGTCAAAAATGGCTAGATGGAATTACTTCCAATTTGGTTAAAACGTTGACTTGGATGCAAGGATGAAATGGTTACATTTTGGTGATCGAAGGTCAAGGGTCAATGTCACTGTGATCTCTTGAACGCCATTTTCAAGCTCGTTTCCCCGAAATCTCAGGAATGTCTTGATGGAATTTCTTCGAATTTGCCTCAAACGTCCACTTGCACTCAAGGGATGAACTGATTACATTTTGGTGGTCAAGGGTTAGGGTCATTGTGACCTCTAGAACACCATTTCCAAGCTTGGTAACCCCATCTCTCACCTTGACCTAATTTCTTCATATTTGGCCCAAACATCAAAGTCTAAAAAGACATGCATTTCAACTGCTCACTGGTTGGGGCAGGCATATATTCGCGGGGCAGTCTTTCTAGTTTTAATTTATAAACGAAATCCATTCAGCTTTTTTCTCACCGACTTCACAAGTCAACGGCGAGTGGCTTCAGTTTTTCCCCTGCCCAGGGCAGTTTCTGGCCCTTTTAGCAGCCCTATGCTACATCTTATAGTGGGGCGCCCAAACCACTGTCATCATAATATCCCTGGATGAACATGAATGACGATGCATAGTTCATCATCTATAAACCTTCGAATTAATCCATTACACACAATATTAACAATAACTATGAACAAATTATTTTATTTTCGTGTCAGCACAATTGACCATCCCACATGCGATTATCAGACACATCAACAATCAATAACTTAACAAAATGTTCTGGTGTGTTATCCAACCCCAAATCTATATATTCATGTATAATAGAATATATATATTGTAATAATGTGCTCCCGGACCGGAATGAAGGAGGAAGGAGACAAAGGTCGACTTGCAATTCCGTGCATTTATTATTGTTCTAGGTCTCTATTAACAGGCTTCGACCTACAGCCACAACACCATGAGCATTTCCTGGCTCTTCCTCTCGTTAGCCGGCTTCTAGCATTCTGCCCAAAACACACACTTTCCCGCTGACAAAAATGTTCGTGTCCCGCTCAACCAATCCCCAGCGAGCTAGTAGCAACCCCACCTGACTTCATGTCTCCTTCAGGTGCGTTACACTATTCCCAGCCGCGTTCAAGTGCGGTGGGACACCCTCTACAACACCCCCAGCGAACTGAACCCAACACTCAGACAACCCCATGTTTACTGGCAACCCCACATCGCTACAATATATATATATATATATATATATATATATATATATACACTGTATACACACACACACACACACACACACACAAGGGTAGAACAATACCATACCCAGTCGGTCATCGGAGGCCCTGTCTCAGGTGGTCTTGTGTTGCAACAGAGGACGCATTGGCTCTCTATGGGAAACACTGTACAGAAGCAGACGTTATATCTTGAAAAGTACAATAACAAAATCAAAATATAGCCACAAGCGCCGATTGACGGGTGACCTGGGGATATATGAGACATAATAAACACCAAATAGTGCACATTTATTCACAGTTGGTATGCGCACAAGTAAACAATGTTTGGTTGAGATCCGGTGACCTGATGGTTTCCAAGCAGTAGTAGTAGTAGCAGTAGTAGTAATAGTAGTAGTAGTAGTGTTGGTAGTAGTGGGACTGGTAGTAGCAGCAGTAGTTGAATGAAGTCTTGTATCTTCTCCGGCTCATAACTAAAGAACGGAAAATGGTATCAATAAACCTTTTTTTTGCTGATGATACAATAGAGTCTCCTTGTTCTTTTTGCGTGTTCGGTGTTTACATAGTAATATCACACAATATTCTGTGGGCCTCGAGAAATCACTGAAAACGCTCTGAAAACTCTGGCACTGGGAGCGTCCGTTCTCCAAAAGTGGCTGGCACTCAATGAGTTAACACGTCATTGGCATTGCAGTCGCTTGAGTCTTGATCTACGAGCTGTGCTGTGTGTGAGTTCCTTTGTACCACGCTTCTGTATTTCACTGTGATGTTCTGTCGACACCAGGAAATGAAAGGTACCATGTAACGTTACAGGCGGCTGAACTGAAACAAAGTTTGTGTAGTAGATCCTGTCATCACGCGTACCAGATAGGAGAGGTACTATGCACACATGTATCCAGATAGAACAGCAAGTCAAGTCAGAGCAATTCAACAGCCCAGTATCATTCAATTCAATATAAGAAAGAAAACTCAATTTCTTAGACTTTTAACACATTCACTGCCAGCCGTTTTTTTTTTTACTGTAGGTAGCTTCTGCCAGAGGGTTTTTTTGAGGATTCTGGCTCATCTTTCAAGACCCGAGGATTCTTTTCTGCTAAGATTTTGTGAACACAAAATATCTCAAAAGAACTAATAGAATGTGTGCTTTCTCTGTCTAAAAGATTTAGTTTGTAGAGTTAGTAGTTATGTAGGCATTAGCACTTGAATACAGCATGGTTTCAGCGTCTGAAAATTTAAGCTGAGATAAATAGCTTTTTGTGAAATTTGATAGAACAGTCACTTTAACCATTCATTTTTGGCATCAGTAAGACGTCAGACATCTAAACAATAGTTTTGAACAGTAATTTCCTCCATAACAGCAGGAAACACCCCTCTCCTTCAAACTCCTCCCTCCGTGTGTGTTCTTCTTGGCTGCAGCGGGCGTGTCACAAGCTCGTTTCTGCTGCTGCTGTAACCTCGCGTCACCAGGCTCACTGCTGCTGCTGCTGCTGCTGCTGCTGCTCCTGTCTGCTGGCGGCCGCTGGGCAAGTCTGGATGGGCTCGCTCGTTTCTTGGAGTTTCGGTTGAGAGCTTTGATGAAGCTTTTGCGATTCTGGTCTTATTTATGCTGCGTGTTTCAAAGTGTGTTCCACCCGTAATCTATTATGCAAATTTGCAATCGCCCACCGCCAGCTCCCAAGCGTGAAAGCGAAAGCGTTTTCGCCAATCCATTTTCATGAGAATGGCTTCCTCACACTGCTTTTTGCTTGCCTTCCTCTAGTCTGGAGAGCACTGTCGCCACTTAGTGGGTCGGTGGTATGGGTTGTACACGTTCGGTGGCTCCAATATTTATATAAGAGATGTAAAAGGGTTAGATGCACATCCCACGGTCAAAAAAAAAAAAATCTTTTTTTTGACGTATTAACTCATTGAGTGCCATGGACGTCTTTCGACGTCCAATTAAATAGTGACGTAGAGTGCCACGGACGTCTTTCGACGTCCAATGCGTTTTTTGACGGTGGGACGTCGATCAAAGCCTTCCGCAGCTCCTGTACAACTATTGTAGCTATTGGAGGTCTATAACCTATTTTACAGAACCCTTAGGTGGCGACAGTGCTCTCCAGATTACAGAAATGTCAGGAATACACAGCCTGAAATAGCCGTGATCAAAGAGAACCCGCTCATGCAGCAGTCCAGAGCCATGTAGATTGTTCTGGCTGCAACTGACGGTGCGTGCGAACACAGTCAATCCGCGCACACAACTGAGCCCTTCTGCCTCTGTCTGTCTGTCAGCATAGTTTCTCCACATGATTAGCCGCTAGAAAAGCAGCAGCGCGACACTGAAAAGCCAAACCTTTCACTGCAGTCCGCGTGTGGCTTCTCCATGTTGCGCTGCCTGGGAGGCGGCGCACCAAAAGCACTCCGAAAATAGACGCTTGGTGCGAGGTTGTGTGTTACTAGTGTGGGGAGGAGTTTTCAGCTGAGGGGGGGGGGGGGGGGGGGGGTGGGGCACGCAGGGCAGGACACAACTACACCACATCAGTACGTCAGAAAATATTATCTAGAGTCAGTGAATGTGCTTGAAATGCTGCATTTCACAAAAGGCTGAATATCTCAGCTTATAATTTGAAATGCCTGAAAACGCTGAAAACAACCTATCTTCTCCGGCTCATAACTAAAGAACGGAAAATGGTATCAATAAACCTTTTTTTTGCTGATGATACAATAGAGTCTCCTTGTTCTTTTTGCGTGTTCGGTGTTTACATAGTAATATCACACAATATTCTGTGGGCCTCGAGAAATCACTGAAAACGCTCTGAAAACTCTGGCACTGGGAGCGTCCGTTCTCCAAAAGTGGCTGGCACTCAATGAGTTAACACGTCATTGGCAGTCAACCGTTGGATTTTTTTTGACGTATTAACACGTCATTGGCAGTGAACGTGTTAAAAGTAAAAAAAAAAAAAGGATCAAAACACAAGTGCTATGTTTTTGTTATCAAATTGGTTTCAACTTAAACAAATTCAATCATTCCATATACAAATTCAGAAAACAGAATTTAAATTAAATCGTCTGCTGGAACAAATCAAATCACTTTGAATCAAAGTCATTTACACAACCAAGATATTTTCTCAAGACTAGAATCATCAAAGTCGAGTCTCGAGTCACCAGAAACCTAGTCCCAGAAGTGACCCTACTACTGTACTCTGTATATTATATTTAATATACTCGTGCACATAGCGTTCCAATAGGCAATAAAGGGGAAAGGCTGACGCTCTCCTACCGGTCTCAGATGTCCGATTGCAGATCCGAAGATATGATAGTCCTCCTACGGAAGCCAGTAATTTAGCCCACCTGGGCAGACTTTTCCAGCCCATAATTGTTAATACTTGGCCAATAAGTATGTAACATACAACATAAAATTAACAGTAATATCTTCATTTAATGTAGAATGCAAAGGACATGTAGCTGGCTTGTTACACTCGCATTCCAGGAATATTGTTATTTACCGCGGCTCTTACTGTGGCTGGTTGGATGCTCCAAGCCAGCAAGCAGCACTCTGCCTTGGCTTGGAAATGGCGATCCGCCCGGAGGCACACTCCCGGTCCTCTGCTCCGAGGCTCGCGCAGTGAGCCAGCCAGCGTCTACGCACTCCACAGCGCTGTATCTACATGATATTGTGTTTGTACACAGACTTATTGAAACGTGACCGGTAGCTTTCAGATTTGTCCGGTAAAATACATAATTTTGCGGTGCGGAGCGGTGCCGGCTTGTTCTGCCCCAAATCGAGTGGGATCCATAATGTGGATCCCACTTGATTTGGGGGCAGAACGAGCCCTACGCAGCATTCAAGCACCAGGATGGGCCAACGTCAACTCCAGTCCCTCCCACTTTCCAATGGTCAAATCAAACTCCTCCACAGGCTATGTCCCGCATCTCTAGCCTGTTTGGTAATACGTCACACAGACCCATTTCAGCTTGTCTTTAAACTGTGTGTACTAGTCATTTGACTCGAATGGCCACCTCTGCTCTGGGCTGTTTCTCTAACCCAGGTTGACAGTCTGCTGCAGGATGTGCAGAAGAGTCGGTGTGGAGCCACTGAAGAGGCGTTTCACAGGTAAACAGACAGACAGGCAGACAGACAGACAGACAGACAGACAATGTGTCCACTTAACAAACAGGTGTCGAGAATTGCAGACCTCGGCTCAGAAGATGATGGGAACACTGAAGAAGCTGACCAAGGTTAATGCCATACTGTCATACTTTTAGATTACACTTAAAGGTCCCAATTCGTGCAGCTGTAACCTCTTAAAAACGTGTGTCTCTGGTCCATAAAACATGATTCTGGATTAATCTGTCGAAAATATTGCAACCCCGTTTGTTGTGACGGAGTTCTCACTTCCTCATCTCGTCGCTTCCCAAGAACGGTCTGTTTCTATAATATATTCAGAACTAACAGTTCCCATTGGCCGCTGAGGGAGAGCCCGCCCCAGGCTCCCAGCGGCCAATCAGATTAGCGTCTGTGGACCAGCACGCTAGGTTGCGAGTTATCGTTAACTTAACGGTTACTACCTAAAGAGGACATCTCAAAATGCCTAGACTTACCGAATGCACCTCTGCAGTTGCTGGATCATGTACAGTTGGCGTCGCTCCAGCTAGAAGTGTTAATTTTGTGGCTATAGACTAAATGGTGCAGGTAGCTTGTGTGAGAGGGACCCGCGCAGTATGCAGGAGGAAGCTAGTGACGTCGATATTCTCTCCAGATTCCTCTCTGGGCAAACGACGCGTTTGGGGGTGTGGCTTGGAGGAGACTGCAGGGGGACGCTGGATAGGGACAAATCCAACTGTGGCAGTTCTGAGCGTGTGACGACTCATTACAGGGAGGGCTGACAGCAGTATATATGCATTTACAAGTAAAAACAGCTTTTGCACGGAATGGGACCTTTAAAGGACGTCACCGGAGAAAAAAACGCTGATTTATTTGCACATGATCTCAAACATATCTGAAAACTGAATTAAAATCAACTCTCAATAACTGTCAAACTAAATGAATGCAAATCAACTCTCAATAACTGTCAAACTAAATGAATGCCTGCAAATTGTTTACAGTTTTGGGATATGTGTGAGATCATGTGCAAAACAAATCAGTGTTGTTCTCCTTTTTTAAAGATTATTTTTGGGGGTATTTTGTCTTGATCAGATAGGACAGTAGGCAGACAGGAAAGGTGGGGAGAGAGAGGGGATGACATGTGGCAAACGACCACGGGTTGGATTTGAACCCGGGTCGGACATGTGAAGAACAGCCTTTGTGGTGCGCGTTCTACCAGGTGAGCCACCAGGACGCCCAGAAGTTCTCCTTTGAGCCTAAATAAGCTGTAAAGAGTTCAGCAGTAGAATGAGCCTCAAGTTCTGCATCACAAAAATGACAAACAACTAATATGACCTGTTTTGTTTGGTCTTTTCCAGACAGTTTGATGTAACCCTACTATATTCTGTTGTGTCTGATCAAAGCTGACTCTTAACCTAAACTGAAACAATAACCTGCTGTCTGTGTTGTCGTCAGGCCGATGAGCCGGCTCCGGTGGGGAACTACGAGCAGAGGAAGCAGGAGGAGGAGAGACGACTGCAGGGCCTCATGGAGCATCTCCACAGCCTCTCTCTGGAGCTTTCACCTCCAGGACCCAGCGCTGCTGCACGGTAGGGGTGGGCCATATGGCCCTGAAATAATATCACCGTATTTCAGGGTATTTCTGCCATAACCATATTCTTGACAACATATGTTATTATTAGTTTCAAGAACATGCAACAAAATAAGTGTGTTGTATTCACCTTATGTTCAGACGCGGGAGTGGGCCAAATTCTTACGGGTCGTGTTAACACTTCCGGCGGTCACGGCGCGAAATATAAAAGAACGTCAAATAAGAGAGTTGTTCTTGTAGCGGACAGTGCAGGGGGTGCAGGTCAGTCTGACCCTCGTATCTACACAGCACTCAGCGACTTCAGAGGAGAACAGGAAGGAGATCTTTCTGTTCAGGTGAGTTACTTCCTGTTTCCCGAGATCGCCCCTGCGAGGGCAGCATTCGGCCCACAATGCATTGTGATGGTTCATCATTTCCTGCACATGGAGCAACATGGCAGAAGAAGCGATAAATAAATGATCACATTCATTCAAACAATATTAGGATTTAGTCTTCAATGACATTAACTCATCGGTAACATCTAATAATCATCTACAGAGTATTTGTCACATTTCAACAGCTTATTAGTTGTAGTTGACATTCAACAATTCAACTGTTCAACAGATTTAGAGTTCTCACCGGGCCTGAAAATTCAAACCCCACCCGACCCGACCCGAGTAAGTTGAAGCCCGAGCACGTCGGGTCCCGTCGGGCTGAAACTCTAAGCAGATTATCTATAGAGTCTATGTGACAATTTATGAACATACATGTTACACGAGGTTCAGGTGTGTGGAACAGGAAGCAACAGAATCTGTTTGTTAAATGTAAACTAATAAGCTTTTCATACAACATCTACAGACAAAGACAAACAGCTGAATTGTTGAATCTCAACTAGGGCTGCACAATTAATTGTATTTTCATCGTCATCGCAATATGAACATGCGCAATAAACACATCGCAAAGACTGCCTGAAACGCAATGAATAACAAAAGTGGTTTTATTTACACGTGTCATTCATTCCCACTCAGCATCGGATAATTTTGTCTTGTGTTGTAAATCCAGCGTACACCTTTCCCTTGCAACAGTGCGCTCCGCCCCTCTGCCAAAGCCCAAACACGCTGTGTGTAGTTTCAGCTAGAGTCAGTGTGTATTTAATTTCTTTATTCAGTGGGCATAAGCTATGTTTGGGGTCTATATTAGCATTATTAAAGCAGAAAGACATAGGACTGTATAGCTAATATGCATGCTTTAATATCTGTTTATTTATCGCAAGTCGTATCGTCATCGCTATATTGAACAATGTTATCGCACATCGCAGATTTTCCTCATATCGTGCAGGCTCAATCTCAACTAATAAACTGTTACTATACTCTGTAGACTCTGTGTAGGTGGACTATCCAAATAAAGTGTTACCATCTCGCTAATCTTTTACTACTAAGGCCCCTTTCACTATTTCTATAAAATGGCTTCTTATAACCAGGTCTAACAATTGTTTTTCCATCTTCTCGAATAATCATGAAAAAGAGGTTTTCTGTAAAAAACAAATAAAAGAGACAAAAAGGCACTCTTCAATGTGTTTGCATGACTGCAAAATAAATTGCTTATTTGTTTTTGTTTTTATAATAATATTATAAAAACAAAAACAATAAAAATATTATTTTTATTGCGAGGCGGAGTACAGTCCACATTGGTGCATAGTCAAGTGAACATATTTTTTTACAGAAAACAATATTACAGGTTAGAATGTACAGTTATCTTCCCCCCCCCCCCTCCCTTTTTTTTATAACACACAAGGCTGAACAAACATAATAAAATAAACAAAACAAAAAAACAAAAACAAGGCGAAACAAAAAAACAAAAGCAAACAATCACACACTCACACTCCAAGTTTACAATGTGATGAGGGTACTTGCAAAAAAGGAAATATATGTACGTATATATACACATATTGTGCATTGGGTCCTGCACAAGAGGAGATCAACCAAGCGAATCACCCACCACCCCCGACTTCGTCGAGGTAGGCCAGAAACGGCTCCCAAACGACTAGAAATCTCCCGAGTGAGTTGGTCCTCAGGTACCTGAGTCTCTCCATCCGTATAACAGAGGGCATGTCTGCCAGCCACAGCTGGAAAGAGGGTGGAGAAGGGGACTTCCACTCCTGCAAGATGAGTTTCTTGGCAACGATTGTTCCCTGCATCAGAGATTGCTGCACAGCTGTAGAGAAGTCAAAAGAGGACTCCGAGCAGCCAAAAATGGCAAGTTCTGCCTCTGGCTGAAGGGCTATCCTGTAGGCCTTAGAGTACCAGTAAAATATCCTGGCCCAGAAACCAGTCAGTGAAGGGCAGCTCCAGAAAGCATGAGACAGAGTGCTCTCCGATATACGACACCTGACACACAGTGGTGAGACAGAGGGGTACATCTTGTGCAACTTATGGTTAGAATAGTGAAGACAGTGAGTGACCTTAAATTGAATCAGCTGGTGTCTACTGTTAACTGAGCAAAGCTGTATCACGGACATACTCTTGTCCCATATTATGTCAGACAAGTCAATGCCAAGTTCCCCCTGCCACGCTTCTCTAATCCTCTCTGTAGAGGCCGTGATACAATTGTCAAACAGACATACAAATCTAGAAATGAGATGCTTGGAGTGAGCAGGGCTCAGCAATACATCAAAAAATGCATTTTCATCTGGAAGCACTTCAAAAGTGTGAATTTTGGATCGAACATAATTTCTGAGTTGCAGGAATCTGAGCCAGTTCGTGCCAGGCAACTCAAACTTCCTCTTCAGTAGATCAAAGGATGCGAAGTGACCATCTATATATAAGTCTTTGATGGAGACCAGCCCCTTCTCCCTCCAAGCGTCGTAATTTTTGTCTGACCATGGACACAGAAAAGAGTGATTGAAACAGATAGGCGTATGGACAGAAATGCCTGGTAGGCTTAAAGCACTCCTAATTTGGTTTAAAATTCTGACAGAGTTTTTCACAACAAAGCTTAAATTTCCTAGGGTCCCAGGGTTCTCTAACTTAGCAAATAGCATGACTGGCAGTGAAGAGCTGTCAATAGAGCTGGCCTCCATTTTTAGCCACAAGGGGGCCCCAGGGGTTATATTGCCAGGGGTTCCCTGGCACCAACACATTAGAGCCCTAACATTAGTAGTAATGCCTAAACACTGGTAAGGCCAGCCCTCCTGCAGACTTGGGTTTTTGCAGATGAATTTTCGAGATTCTGTGGTTCTTATAATTCCAGATGTAAGAAAGAATTATGGAGTCCAGTTTTGAAAAAAAAGCTGATGTAAGAAAGATGGGGAGGTTTTGGCACAGATAGAGGAACCTGGGAAGTGAAACCATCTTAATTGAGTTTATTGCGACCGATCATGGACAGGGGTAGGATTTTCCAGTTTTCTATACATTGTTTAAGCTTTAAAACAAAATCCTCAAGATTCAGCTTAAATATTAGTTTTGGATCTCTGGGTATGGTCAAACCAAGATAGGTGAGGTGGTCTTTTGCCAATTTGAATTGGAGATTTTCCAGAAAGCCGGGGGTAAAGGCATCAGAGAGCGGCATAAAGTCATTCTTTGTCCAGTTAATTGCATATCCGGACAACTTACCGAAAGAGGTGAATAATTGTAGAAGAGGGGGGATCGATTTTTCAGAGTTATGCAAGTATAAAATTACATCATCGGCATACAAACTAATACGCGTTTCAATACCACCGACCTTCAGGCCTACAAGGCTTGGGTGGCTGCGTATTTTTAGGGCAAGGGGCTCGAGCGCGACGGCGAAGAGGGCCGGCGAAAGAGGGCATAAATTGCTTATTTGTTAAGCGGAACTCATGGTCGGGTGTCAAGCTGTCACGGTACAGCTGGCGAACCTGCCGGCGTGCAGCTCCCCGAAAATGTAATATAATGTAATATAATATAATATAATATAATGTAATGTAATGTAATGTAATGTAATGTAATGTAATATAATGTGATATGATATGATTATAATATAATATAATATATTAGGATATAAAAAACGATTTCAGACGGACAAGCCCGTCTTTTATTGTCACACGATTACACATCAACACATGCACGGACGGCCACAAACACACACATGCTGACGGTGGCCGGTGAAATTTGTCCTCTGCATTTAACCCATCCTGGCTTGTCCTTTCCTCCGGGGGGCAGGCCAGGAGCAGTGGTCGCTTTCTCGTACAGCTCCCGGGGACCAACTTCGGATGTTGTCGTCACTGGTCGGATGACGATGACGATCTGATCTTCTGCATGTTTTTAATGGGGGGGGGGTTATATACGGAGGAACCCCCCTGGGGGAGCACGGGGAGAACATGCAAACTCCACACAGACAGAAAGGCCCTTACGACGAGATACCCCACCTGGGCAGTAGGCACTGAAGATATGGGGGGGAACACAACCAATATGATACAATATGATATAATATGATATAATATAATATAATATAATATATTATAAAACGGCTCTCTCAAATCAAGCAATCTGATTGGTTCACAGCCATTGTATAATTCCAGTAACCGAGTTCAATAACCCATGGCCATGGGTTATTGGTTGCCATGGCAACTCTCTTACTAAAAGGCAGCGCTGCGCTCGAGCCAAACAGCTTTCTCCTGATCTGCTGTATGGAGGGTCACTAGTCCTTACAATGAGTCATTATGGACGCATGATGGCACGCAACTCTCTTACTAAAAGGCTTTGGTTACAATGACAATGTAGAAAAAACAAATGGCGGAGACAGCTGTCAGATCCTTGTGAATCGATCTTCGCTTATAACTTTACTAATACTTCGCAGAAAATTATGTTTTGTACAAGAATAGACGCAGGCTAATGTCTTCTTTGCAAAAAAAAAGGCTGTTAACCCCGCATTTAACCCCGTAACGTTAGTTGGTGTCTGGCTTTCCAGAAAGCTCTCAGCTTCTCAGCAAGCGCTGAGAATGCAGCACTGCGCTCGAGCTGCGTGTCGGGCTTTCCAGAAAGCTCTCAGCTTCTCAGCAAGCGCCAGGATTGGCCAATGTCAACTTCAGTCTCCAGAACGATCCAATCAAATCACCCGCACGTTCTTGCGGTCCCGCCTTACAGTAGTGTTTCAACTGACTCTACCAGAATGCCATGGCAGTCGGACTTATAGTATTACTATTATTATTATATTATCATACTTGGAAACCGTTTTATAAAAGCAATATAGCACACGAGCTGCGTGTGTTGTGGCATATATCCCGCTGCTCAGCAGTTATCCCACTCGGGCTGCGGCCTCGTGGGATAACAGCTGATCAGCGGGATATATTTGCCACAACACACTGGCTCTCATGCTATATTGCTTAAATATAATATAATATAATATAATATAATATAATATATAATATAATATAATATAATATAATATAATATAATAATATCATATATCATATCATAATATAATATACTGTAATGTAATGTAATGTAATATAATGTGATATAATATGATTATAATATAATATAATATAATATGCTATAATATGATATAATATGATATAATATAATAAAAATAATATAATATAATATAATATAATATAATATAATAATATAATTTAATGTAATGTCGATGGGGAGATAACAGGAGCGAGTGAAAGCTATGACCAAGTATATGCACTACATTCTCTCCTTGGGCTAACTTCTACTCATTGAAATCCTAGTGAATTCACACCATTGACTCATTTTGCTGGGGACTCCCCTGGACCCCCTCATCAAGCTGACATTGGAGCATGTATGTCTAGCTGGCGCCGTGCTGTCCTAAAGTTTCTCACTTGATCAATTGATGGAGGACATTTTCTTTCATCTTGGCCTTTTTATTTGGTCTTACAAATGTTGTCCATCATCTTGACTTCAACCAGAAGAGGGCGCTCACGCCCTTCAAACAGTGTTTCCACACTTCTAGTCCTAGTAGAATCATTCTGAAATCTAGGCTGATACAGAGTGAGTGAGCTAAAGAGAGAGTGGTGCCAACTGATGTCCAAAATGCTTGATAGACACGTGACTCACATAGCTATTAGTGTGTGTGGGGGAACAGTTCCAGGAAGTACGCTTGAATGCATCAAATAAAGCTGATAATATACAATTTGATTCTTTAAACATCTTTAAACCCTTTCAAAGTACCTCACAAACGGCCCATTCTGCTGCAACTCTACACTGCTGCTTAATCCAGAAACTTACTTCCAGGAACTATGGCGAGGTCAAACAAATACAACAAATCAACTGGTCCATTGGAGTGAATGGAGATGACACAACTCTTATATCTCTATGGCTCTGGGCTGATAGGACTCACGCAAGGCAATTACACACCTTTATTTTCAGCCACTGTTTGGTGTGTGGTGAAGATCAACCCCTAGACCAGTGGTTCCCAACCTTGGGGTCGCGACCCCAATTGAAGATGTCACTGATGATGATACTTATGATATTACCAATGTACTGAAATTCTGGGGTCCCTAGATTTTTGTCAATGTGGCATCACAAATCAAAAAAGGTTGGTAATCCCTTCTCTAGACCATTTATACAAGTCAGATATTCATTCTGAAAGCTTTCCTGTCCATCAAACAGGCTGATGGAATTTCTCAATGTAACAAGGTTCATAAATAAGCAGGAGAAATGCAGAAAGTTAAGTGATTGGAATAGAACAGTTGTGCATTCTGCAAGTCAAAGAAGCAACTTTGTATAAATGATGAAATGCAAAATATTTCACATCTAATCCTTAGGCCCCGAACACACCATACGCCGAAGCTATGCTGCAGCGTGGAGTCAGTTTCATTTCAGCGTCCTTGTGAAGAGACGAGACCGATCACACCAGCACGCGGGCTGCAGCGATAGTTTCAGCTTCTGTTCTATTTTTCAAGCGCGCTGCACCCGAGCTGCCAGGCACGAAGTCAATGCAAGTTGTGAGCAGGGGGAGGGCAGCGCCGAGCGAAGCGTTGGGGAAGAGAGAGTGCTTCTGGTGTGAATGGCAAGGCGCCTGCTCGAAGCTTCCGTGAAGTGCTGCTTCCCAGGGCTTAAAATTTGGCGCGGGATTGCGAGAATCGCGCATATTTTTGTCACATCCCGCAGATTTGTAAGTTATAATGTGGGAGAAGTCGTGCAAACTGGTTTGTTGCCCTGTGTTTCAGAGGGGCGCGGTGCTGAGGATCATCAGGAAGACGGCAGATGGATGGTGGCTGGCGCAGGACACTAAAGGCAACAGAGGAGTCGTCCCTAAAACCTACCTGAAGGTACACAACCAGTCAACCAGCCATTTTGTGTCTCAAGATGACACTGATGACACCAGTTTATTTCATTGATTTTCACTCCTCCACCTGTCACTGCCCTCTTCTCCACTGCCCAGTCACTTCTAGTCATACTATTACACTGCCCAGTCACTTCTAGTCATACTATTACACTGCCCAGTCACTTCTAGTCACACAATTACACTGCCCAGTCACTTCTAGTCATACTATTACATTGCCCAGTCACTTCTAGTCACACTATTACACTTCCCAGCCACTTCTAGTCATACTATTACACTGCCCAGTCACTTCTAGTCATACTATTACACTGCCCACTCACTTCTAGTCATACTATTACACTGCCCAGTCACTTCTAGTCATACTATTACACTGCCCAGTCACTTCTAGTCATACTATTACACTGCCCACTCACTTCTAGTCATACTATTACACTGCCCACTCACTTCTAGTCATACTATTACACTGCCCAGTCACTTCTAGTCATACTATTACACTGTCCAGTCACTTCTAGTCATACTATTACACTGCCCAGTCACTTCTAGTCATACTATTACACTGCCCAGTCACAATAGTCATACGATTACACTGCCCAGTCACTTATAGTCATACTATTACACTGCCCAGTCACTTCTAGTCATACTATTACACTGCCCAGTCACTTCTAGTCATACTATTACACTGCCCAGTCACTTCTAGTCATACTATTACACTGCCCAGTCACAATAGTCATACGATTACACTGCCCAGTCACTTATAGTCATACTATTACACTGCCCAGTCACTTCTAGTCATACTATTACACTGCCCAGTCACTTCTAGTCATACTATTACACTGCCCAGTCACTTATAGTCATATGATTACACTGCCCAGTCACTTATAGTCATACTATTACACTGCCCAGTCACTTATAGTCATGCTATTACACTGCCCAGTCACTTCTAGTCATACTATTACACTGCCCAGTCACTTCTAGTCATACTATTACACTGCCCAGTCACTTCTAGTCATACTATTACACTGCCCAGTCACTTATAGTCATACTATTACACTGCCCAGTCACGTATAGTCATACTATTACACTGCCCAGTCACTTCTAGTCATACTATTACACTTTCCAGTCACTTATAGTCATACTATTACACTGCCCAGTCACTTATAGTCATACACAGCCAGCAAATTTGGCCTCCAGTAAAAAATGTATAGGTGTGTCATCCATTTAACATCTACAAAATTCCAAAATCCACCTTCCACAGTTTGTCCTGCTTCACACTCACACATCACATTATTTGGCCCCCATACTGTTTACAGTTGAATGTGGGCTGAGAACATTTGAGATTTTCAAGTGGGCCATGAGTGGGGAAAGGTTGTGAACCGCTGGCTTAGATGATTAAAACCGCTCACTGTACCAAAACATTTCAGAGTGGTTCTGGTGTCAACGATGATGAAGATGAAGATGATGATGATAATGATGATGAGGGGTCAGACGAGGAAGAGGAGGAGCAGGATGGTGAAGACATGGCCGAGGACCAAGACAAACGGAGGTGAGGTTCTCCGTTTTAAAAACTGGAATCTGCTGAGATTTGGTTTTACTGTGTTGTTTCCAGAGGACCAGTTTTGTCCTTCAGATTATTCTGAGTGATGCGGTCAAATTAAAGGATCCCAGGACTATATTAGTTATAAAAAATACAGCACCAACACGAGGGTCGCAGGTTCGCGCCCCATGTTGCCTTGGTCGGATGTCTATACATGCACAATTGGCCGTGTCTGCGGGTGGGAAGCCGGATATGGGTACGTGTCCTGGTTGCTGCACTAGCGCCTCCTTTGGTCGTTGTGGTGGAATAGCATGATAACTCCATTTGCTACATCCTGCCGGTGAAACGCCTCGCTGTCCGGTGAAAAGAAGCAGCTAGCGACTGCACATGTATCAGAGGAAGCATGTGCTAGTCTACAACTTGCCCCAGGTCAGCAGAGGGGCTGCAGCAACGACGGGGACAACTTAGACAGGTGGAATTGGCCGAGTACAACTGGGGAGAAAACTGGGGGGGAACAAAAACGACGACGACGACGACAACAAGTGATCAAAATACGGAATTAATTTAGATTGAAATTGATGATGATGTTGTTTTAATGATGTTTTCTCTGAATAATGTCAGTGTTTCCATTCCTCTCTGCTCTCTAACAGCACTGCTTCCCATTCCAACTGGTCTACTGTCAGGAAGGCTCTGACTGCGGTGACATGCTCTCCACGCACCAAGTGTTCTGCACTGCATTGAGCATTCTTATTGTTTTCACTGTGTGTGTGTGTGTGTGTGTGTGTGTGTGTGATTGTGATGGACAGATTGATACGACCGATGTGCTCTCTGCCATGGGGGCGATCCCATCAGGATTCAGACCATCAACTCTTAATAAACTGCTGGTGGAGGAAGGTTAGTACACACACACACACACACACACACACACACACACACACACACACACACACACACACACACACACACACACACACACACACACACACACACACACACACACACACTTCAAGGAGGACTAACCCCTAAAAATGTTTTTTTCAGCTTTCAACTGCATTATGGCTTTTGAGGTGGTGTGTGAAGGAAAAATCTCTACATTTGAGACTGAACTGTTAGAATTCTACATGGTACACTGTGTCATTTTCAGGCAGTGAGAGTGCCCTCTAGGGGTTCAAACCTCCTTTTTTTGGGGCCTCCAAAATTGCAGATTTGATTCAGCGTTACGTCACGGTGAACCCCCCCTTTCCAGATACATCCATCTGCATCTCGCCCCGCCCACCGTGTACATTCTCCCGCCGGAAGTGTACGTGTACAGAGCACAGACCTACTCCTTAAAAAAATAAAAGACTTGATATTTTTCTTTTCAAATCGGCGTAGGTATTATGATATTCTATGTTTGTGTGCATTAGTGTATTTAGGATGATTATGTTTGCATGATTCATGACTGATGTTGACAGACAATTCCCCCCAACATTGATCACATTCCCGGGGTTGATCTGGCTAGTTAATCGGCTAGCTATGCTACTAGCTAACGTTAGCTAGCAACTCGTCCATCCTGTTCCTACCCACGCTAGTATTTTTTTTTTAACCTTTATTTATACAGGGGGAGTCTCACTGAGAGCAATGCTCTCTTTTTCAGGAGTGCCCTGTTCACATTCACACACACATTCATACCTGGAAGCTGACCAGTACAACCACAGTCTGATCTGCTGGCCACTGATCAGCTCCACTGGAGCGGTTGGGGTTAAGGGCCTTGCTCAAGGGCACCTCAGTGGTGGTAATGAGGGAGGGGCAAGCGCTGCCTTTTCACTTTCCCCACCCAGATTTATCCTGCTGGTCCCGGGGATTGAACCGACGACCTTCCGGTCACAAGCTCGCTTCTCTAACCATTGGGCCACCACTGCCCGCCACTGCCCGTATGAGCTCCATGGTCGGCCTCTGAGACCCAGGACAGCCCCCTCACCCCACCCACCTTCCATGAATCTGCCCAACTGCATACCCACTATTAGCACCCCTCCCCAGGCTACACACAGACCCCCGCCCCGCCAGGACCTTGTCCTCCACGGACCTACGTTACCCACTGGCTGGACCTTGCTGGCCCAGTGGCCCACACTTAAGCACCGCTCCCGGGGTACAGACAGCCAGCCATCCCGCGGGAGCTATCAAACGTTAGCTTGCGTGCTAACATCAGTGTTTGGCCACTGCAGTGCTCGCCTACCTCGCTCGCAGTGACTGCTTTTATTTTTGAAGGAGTAGGTCTAGAAACGTACTCCGGTCTGTACGTGTACACTTCCGGCGGGTCTGAGAACGTACACGGTGGGCGGGGCGATGGTGCTCCGGCGCTGCAGATGGATGATACTGCCCCTTTCCCCCACTCATGTGATCATTAGCTAACACCAGAGCCATATAATACAAGAGTTGCAACATCTCGTCTAGGATAATTGTTGTTTTTGTTTTAGTTGTGTGTGTGTGTGTGTGTGTGTGTGTGTGTGTGTGTGTGTGTGTGTGTGTGTGTGTATGTACATGTATGTGTAGCCTATGTATGTATGTATGTGGATGGATGTATGGATGTATGGATGGATGTATGGATGTGGATATATGTATGTATGTGTATTGAGTACTTTATTGGTGTACTTTTTTTAACTTTTTAATTGTACTGTAACTGATGTGTTTGACCACAGGAAGAATAGACGCTGCTGAGGCAGTGACTAATGGGGATCTGAAATAAACAATAAGTGCGCCTGCAGTTAATTTGCATTGGAACAAACTAGCAGGTGGAATCTGCTGCCTTTTTTCTTTTTCTTTTTATCAAGCAGCATGCCGTTAACTGGTCAAATGTAGTTGATGTTATATAGGGTTGTCACTAGGGCTGTCCCAAACGATTATTTTCTTATCGATTCGACTAACGATTATTTTTTCGATTAGTCGATTAATCTAGCGATTATTTTCTATTTAATTTTTTTATTATATAACAATAAATTTACCCAAAACAAATAAATAAACAAAAACTTCTCAATTTCAGTATTTTATTTAACCATCTCATTCTCGTTTGGGGAAAAACTCTTCCACACTGCTTTGCTTCCTGAAAAGAGAGAGAGATAAATAATAATATAATACTGTAGGGAGGGACATATTTAAAATTAGTCTAAGTCTAATTTCCATGTCTGTTATTATGATATGATCATATGAATTATTATTATTATTAATATGAATCTTATTATATAATAGATAGTGCCTGCCTATTTGTCAGTTGCCTGCTCTCATCACGAAAATACTGGACCACCTGACACATAGATTAAATTGATCATCATCATCATGATTCATCACTGTATGTATGAACCCTTTCCCTAAACTGAGGAGGATCAGTATTTTTACAGGACATGGATTTATTTAATCACTGGAGTAATGTGCATTGTGCAGCTAACTCAGCCAAATGTATGTTTGCATTAGTGTGGGGGTAAGGAAATAAATAATACAAACGATTTACAGACTAACAGTCACAGACTGTAACAATGGTCTGTAACGTTAGTTTTGATCTCATCTTACATGGCCGTGAACCCAAACAGAAGAATGTAAAAAGCCGAATAGCACTGTTAAATGATGCACGCAGTAAATTAACGTGAGCAGCAACAGACTAACAATGGTCTGTAACGTTAGTTTAATCAATTTTCTACATGTTAGCCATGAAAGCAAACGGAAATATGTACGTTAACGTTAAACGGCCGAATAACACCGTTAAATGGTGTAATGTTATGTTCGCTGCGGTGCAGAAATGACTACTTTTTCCGGCCATCGCTGCCATCTTTTTTGTTTTGTGACGTGTCGACGCACGTAGCGTGCGTCGACGTAATTACGTAGTCGACGTCATCGATTACGTCGACTCGCTGGGACAGCCCTAGTTGTCACGATACTAGAATTTCAGCTTTGATATCAATACCCAAGAAAATATCGATACTTGATACCATTTTCGATACCACAGCGAAAAAATTACAACACATTAAGAGGCATTTCTTTTTTTATTATTACAACATGAGAATCTTTTTTTTATGAATTTGTGCAAAATAAACCTTGCTGTAAAAGACCATTTTTAATTGAGAGAAGGGATGAGGAAGCGCTGCGTGGGTCCTTGGTCAAATCACTGAAACAGGTGCTCTTTGGTGTGGGTGCAGAGAAGCATGAGTAAAAGTTCAAGTGGGATCCTTGACCATCAGAGACCATCATTTGTTTTGTTTTACTAACTGATATAAACATTTCTTCTGTAGGGCTGACGTACAGAGGAAGTCATTACCTTCAGCCTGAGCTCAGCCAATCACAGCTCTCCTTTAGAGACCTCTTCCTGGACCCAGACACTGGCAAGGTGAGACAGTGTGTTTGTCTGTATGTGTGCAATCTGCGTACCTCAGAGTCTCTCAGTCTGACGACTAATACGAGTCTGGGCCAGACGACCGGTATGTCGGTTGTCCGAACCAAGACTTCCTCTGAGAGAATAGGCCTTTTTCACAGCAGCCATTTTGTGTCTAAAAGGCAGGAAGTAACACAGGTGCACCAAGACTTCATCTGAGAGAATTGAGTTGGAGTTGATTGATCGATACTTTTTGTAGGTGTTTTAGGTCGACGTCATTGTGGCTCATCTCTCTAAACAGATAACTGCATTTGAGACATTGTCAGACTGGAAACAACGATGGAAGTGGAAGTGTTGGTGCAGACGTCCGCTCTACATCGGAAAGCCCAAAGTATCAGCCGTCTGTCTCAGAGTCTTATTAGTCATCAGCCTGAGAGACTCTGGGTGCCCAGATTGGTATTTGTTTGTCTGTGTGTTTTAATGGACCAGGGCAAAGCCTCTTAGCCTGGTAAACCAGCCGGTCACGTCAACTCACATTTCAGAGAACGGGGAAACCATCTTTTCCGCCGAGAAACCCCGCTGATGTAAACTCCTGTACTTGTTTAATTGTTGTTATTGAGTCTATTTCAGCAATAACTGCACTTTATGGCTGCTTAAACTCGACGAATGTTGACATTACTACTCGAGGCGGACAGGCACGGAGGCAGCCATTACTGTTTTTCCAGCAGCGTTCCTGATTGGCCGGTTATGATATCAACTACGAGGCTGGTCGCTGATTGGCTCGTACGCTTTGCAGTTTCTGCAGAAAGCCCTCCCAGGGCTTGAGGCCAGACGGTCTGGTAGAACGAAATGTAATGTGAGTTCATTTTACCAGGCTAAAAGCCTCTAGTCATTAATTAATGCTTCTGTTTCCTCTCCTCTCCTTTCCTCTCCCCTCCTCTCAACTCTCCTCACCCCTCTCCTCTCTTCTCCTCTCCTATCTTCCCTTCTCCTCTCTCCTCTCCTCTCTTCCCTTCTCCTCCTCTCTCCTCTCCTCTCTTCTCCTCTCCTATCTTCCCTTCTCCTCCTCTCTCCTCTCCTCTCTTCTCCTCTCCTCTCCTCCCTTCTCCTCTCCTCTCTTCTCCTCTCCTCTCTCCCCTTCTCATCTCTTCTCCTCTCCTCCTCTCTCCTCTCCTCTCCTCTCCTCTCTTCCCTTCCCTTCTCCTCTCCTCTCTTCTCCTCTCCTCTCTTCTGTTCTCCTCTCCTCTCCTCTCCTATCTTCCCTTCTTCTCTCCTCTCCTCTCCTCTCCTCTCCTGTAGGTTCGTTCTCGTCAGGTCAGGACGAGTGTTTGTTTCACCCTGTGGAGCTGCAGGAGGATTCCCACTCCTGGTGTTGGAGTTCAGGTCCTCAGCAGACACATTCGCCTCTGTGCCTTCGATGGAACTCAGGTGGGGCTTAAGTGTGAATTCTGCTAGACATAATAATAATCATCATAATAATAATAATCATCATCATCATCATCATAATAATAATTCATTTAATTTATAAATCGCTTTTCAGTGACCCAAAGACGCTGACACAGTATGAGTACATAGAAAACAAGATAACAACAGGCAACAGATACAAGTAACAATTAACACATCGATCAGGGATCTATGGAAACAGAGGGGAGGGAGGGAGAGTGTGGGAGGGACAGGGGCCAGACGGAAGAGACGGAGGTGGGGAAAAATAATTACATCATAATAATAATAATAATTAATTTTATTTATAAAGCCTCCCGAAGGGACGTGTTTGATGGTGTGACATCACTTGGCCGCGCGGACACTCGTGGAGATAAATGTACGCTTTAGTCTGTCATGAAGCCATTTCCTTACCCAGGTCCCTGCGAAGTAAAGTTGGCTGAATCAGAGCTGCAATTATTAATCAATTAATCGATTTGTCAATCGACAAATATTAATCGTTAACGATTTTCATAATCGATTAATCGTTAAATGTGAATATTCTCTGGTGTCTTTAGTCTTCTATGACAGTAAACTGAATATCTTTGGGTTGTGGACTGTTGGTCAGGACAAAAGAAGACATTTGAGGACGTCATCTTGGGCTTTGGTGATCAACATTTTTCACAGTTTTGTGACGTTTATCGAGCAATCGACTTAATTGAGTAGCCGAGAAAATAATCAACAGATTAATCGTTAATGAAAATAATCATTAGTAGGGCTGCACCTAGGCTGAATAGATACTGCTGATTGAGTTAATAGCAATATACAAATTATTATTACTATTAGTGCTGTCAAATGACAGAAAATTAATTTATTACAATTTTGATCATCAATTACTTACTTGTTTTAATCATTTATCAAGTAAAAATACCAAACATTTCCTGGTTACAGCTTCACAAATGAAAAGATTTTCATATTATAAAATGAATAATTTTGGTCAGTCTAAGTAAGATATTTGAATAGTCACTTTTGGGCTCTTTTGTGATGTTATTTTTTTCTTTTTTTTTAGATTTTGTAGACTAAATGATTAATCGATTAATTGAAACAGTAATTAATTGATAATAATCATTAGTCGCAGGCCTACATTTTTATTATGGCTCCGCCAGCGTTAGCCGAGCCGGAGGCATTATGGTTTCAGGTTGCCCATCCGTACGTCCCTCCGATGTTCCTTAACACGATATCTCAGGAACGCCTTGACGGAATTTCATCAAATTTGGCTCAAACGTCCACTTTGAATCAAGGATGAACTGATTACCTTTTGGTGGTCAAAGGTTGAAGTTGAAGGTCACTGTCTCTGTCACGAATGCCATTTTTGAGCTTGTTAACGCGATATCTCAGGAAGGCCTTGAATGAATTTCATCACATTTGCCTCAAACGTCACTTTGACTCAAGGATGAACTGATTACATATTGGTCCTCAAAGGTCAAGGTCACTGTGAACTCACAAACGCCATTTTCGAACTCTTTAGTCACATTTTCGAGCTCGTTAACGCCATATCTCAGTAACGCCTTGACGGAATTTCTTCACATTTGACTCAAAAGTCCAAGTCTGGACAGACATGGATGTCGACTGCTCACTTGTTTGGCGGAGGCATATATCTGCGGTGCGGTCATTGTAGTTCTAGCTGATGTTGTTTGGATGTTCTGTCTGATAGTGAAGGGACTGTGTTTGCAGGTGTTGAGTAACATCCACACGGTGAGGGCGACCTACAGCTCCAAGAGCCCCAAGACCTGGAGCTTCTCTCCCAGGGTATGAAGAGGCAGGAGTCCACACAAATGCTTCTTCTTTGTTATCTTTTTTTTTTTTAAGAAGAAGAAAAGCAACAGACATCGCAATGACAGACACAAAGAATCATATAATCCCACCTAGGAGCAAATCAAAATAAATCAAAACAAGTTCATCCCTTCCTCCCACCCATGTGGCGTCCAATGCCCTCCCCTCCCGCCCCACGTTAGTTCTATATAACAGTACAATAATCATCGATGTATGATTAATTAGGGATGCACAGGGAAACATCCCTGCCGATACGACGGAACAATGATGCCCTAATTACGCCCACATGTTCCATGGTTGACTAGCTATTCGATGCCAGTAATCCCCGGTGTGAGGGTGTGCACGCCAGCATGACTTACTTAACCTAAGTTGAAGCACAACTTAGGTTCACACAAAATCAGGCACAACACGCGCCAATTCTGCACCAGGAGAAACCCGATGCTCCCCGAAATCAGGCAGAAAAAATAAATTAATACATAAATAAATAAAAAGATGTGGGATACATCGGTATCGGCAGTCGGGCATGAGAGCCGGAAGGCATCGGCAAATTGGACGTCGACAGAAAATCCCACACTGCAATAAAACCAAAATCGTTGAAGTACAAAGTATTACCAAACTTGAGGATGTTCAAGCCAGCAGCTGTTTAGCAACAGAAGCCCTTCTGTTGACCACATGATCATCTCAGTCCACGCTGCTCTCTTTCTTTACCTCAGGTGACAGAGACTTCTGTTGACCACACGATCATCTCAGTCCACACTGCTCTCTTCCTTTACCTCAGGTGACAGAGACTTCTGTTGACCACACGATCATCTCAGTCCACACTGCTCTCTTCCTTTACCTCAGGTGACAGAGACTTCTGTTGACCACACGATCATCTCAGTCCACACTGCTCTCTTCCTTTACCTCAGGTGACAGAGACTTCTGTTGACCACACCATCATCTCAGTCCACACTGCTCTCTTTCTTTACCTCAGGTGACAGAGACTTCTGTTGACCACACCATCATCTCAGTCCACGCTGCTTTCTTCCTTTACCTCAGGTGACATAGACTTCTGTTGACCACACGATCATCTCAGTCCACGCTGCTCTCTTTCTTTACCTCAGGTGACAGAGACTTCTGTTGACCACACGTTCATCTCAGTCCACACTGCTCTCTTCCTTTACCTCAGGTGACAGAGACTTCTGTTGACCACACCATCATCTCAGTCCACACTGCTCTCTTCCTTTACCTCAGGTGACAGAGGCTTCTGTTGACCACACGATCATCTCAGACCACACTGCTCTCTTTCTTTACCTCAGGTAACAGAGACTTCTGTTGACCACACGATCATCTCAGTCCACACTGCTCTCTTTCTTTACCTCAGGTGACAGAGACTTCTGTTGACCACACGATCATCTCAGTCCACACTGCTCTCTTTCTTTACCTCAGGTGACAGAGACTTCTGTTGACCACACCATCATCTCAGACCATGCTGCTCTCTTGCTTTACCTCAGGTGACAGAGACTGCACTCAAACCCAATATAAAACCCTGCTTACAGTAACCCTAAGTATCATGCTGTGGTTTGAATGTGTTGATCTCATCTACGAAAGATGCATGGAAGTATGTTGGCACCAAAGGTTGCCAGCGAAACATTTGTGGCCACTATTTGGGGAACCCTGCCATAAAAGTATGGAAGTTCGATACCCAGCCCTGTTCATGACTTCACATTTATCTGACTGATGATTCCTCCTACAGTGTACATGCCATGACCGTCCCATAAGTGAAAGCAGACTTAAGTGTTTGTGTGTGTGTGTGTGTGCGTGTGTGTGTGTGTGTGTGTGTGTGTGTGTGTGTGTGTGTGTTTGTGTGTGCGTGCGCGCGCTCGTGTGTGTGTGTGTGTGTGTGTGTGTGTGTGTGTGTCCAGATGACCGGTGTCCTGCCCACCCTCCTAGACGGAGACTGTTTTCTGCGCTGTAGCTCTAACTCTCCTGACCTGGGAATCCTCTTTGAACTGGGAGTTACCTTTATACGGAATGTAAGGCTTACACACACACACACACACACACACACACACACACACACACACACACACACACACACACACACACAGAAAAGCTGAATTTGTCCATCTGATTTGTGTGTGTTTGTGAAGCGCTGGTGTGTGATGAACTGTGTGTGTTTTTAGTCGACAGGAGACACACACACACGCACATGCACACACACACACACGCACACACGCACGCACACGCACGCACGCACGCGCACACATGCACGCACGCACACACACACACACGCACGCACACACGCACGCACGCACGCACACGCACGCACACATTTGAAATATTTATTTATGTCAACATAAATACAAGTATGCAAAGGCCATAAACAGTAATAGTGCATTCAAATGCTGGGAGTCAGTCAGTTACATGAGTGCCCAGATGGCAACCATAATAATGCATACACATAAGAAACACACAGGATGATAACATGACAGGTTGATATATACAGTTATACTGTAATGCAAGGTAGCGGTCAGTATCCACTTCATGGGTACAAAAAGCAGCGCCTCCTCCATATTGAGCGGCTGCCGATAATAGTAGATATTGAACAATATCTCACTAACTGCTTGGCCCTTCTCTTTGGGAGACCAGCCATCTGAAGGCCTCTCATAACCAGCTTATGGACATGACCTAGGCTACCAATTATGAAAACTAGAAGTTTACACCTGTAGCCCAGCTGTGAAATGGTCTGTTCTAGCTGTTGAGACACACACACACACATACACACACACACACACACACACACACACACACACACACACACACACACACACACACAGACACACACACACACACAACACGCACACAGACACACACACACACACACACATACACACACACACACACAAACACACGCACCATATTTGTTCATTCTTATATTTTACTTGATTATGTTGGTTGCATTTAATTAGGGCTGTCAGCGTTAACGCGTTAATCGCGCGTTAATGCGTGCCGATCATAACTGTCTGTGCAAGCTCAGCTTTTTCATTTGAAGCTGGTCTTGAATGCTGAAAAAACCAAAGTAATGGTCTTTTCTAACTCTAAGAAGATAGTCAAATCTGAGTATTGCTACTATTCAAGGTCAACAGATTGAGGCAGTGTCCACCTACAAATATCTAGGTTTTTTAATTGATGACCACCTTTCTTTTAACACGTTCACTGCCAATGACGAGTTGACTCGTCAAACACAATCCAACCGTTCACTGCCAATGACGAGTTGAGTCGTCAAATTTTTTTTTTTTTTTTTTTGACGGTGCTACGTGGATCAATGCCCCCCGCGTCTCCTATGGAGATATTGGAAGTATTGAATGTGTATAATCTATTTTACCGACCAGCTAGGTGGCGACGGTGCTCTCCCAACAGAGAGAAAGTCAACCAAAAGCAGCCGCGGGAGGAAGCCTTGAATGAATGAGGAAATGGCTTGGCGATTTTACAGTCATCAGTCACCAGACTCGCCCGAGAGCGGCCGCGCCAGCAGCAGCACACTGAGAGCGGAGAGCGGTGCTCTGGCGTGGGGGATTGCAAATTTGCATAATAGATTATGGGTGAAACACACTTTGAAACGCCCGCAGAAAGGCCAGAATCGCACGCATTCCGAAAACCCAGAAACGAACGAGCCTCATTCTCATACTGTAGGCGGGGACGCTTTCGCGCTGCTGCGCACGGGCGCACGGCGGTGGGGGGTTCCAGAAATGGACTGGGTGGGCAGCATAAAGCCTAGAGTCGCACGGGGCTTCATCGGGGCTCTCAAACCCAAGAGACGAGTGAGCCCTATCCACACTCGCTGCCAGGGAGGGAGGCTGCTCAAACTCGCAGCAGCAGCAGCAGCAGCAGCAGAGCACTCGCTTGTGACAAACGCAGGCTGAAAGCCACCAGACACGCCCACGGGGGGAGGAGTTTGAAGGAGAGGGCGTTCGGAACTATATTGTTTGGATGTCTGATCTCTCACTGATGCCAAAAATAAATGGTTAAAGTGACTGTTCTGCCTGTTTGATTGAATTTCACAAAACTGCGATTATCTCAGCTTTCACTCTCAGACGCTGAAACCATGCTGTACTCAACGGCTAATATCTACATAACTACTAACTCTACAAACTAACTCTTTTAGACAGAGAAAGCACACATTCTATTAGTACTTTTGTGAACTTTGTGTTCACAAACTCCAAGCAGAAAAGAATCCTCGGCTCTTGTAAAATGAGCCAGAATCCTCAAAAAACGGCTTGGCAGAAGCTACCTACAGCAAAAAAAAAACGGCTGGCAGTCAATGTGTTAAGCATCATATACAGCATATGGTGAAAAGTTGAAATTAAAGTTAGGTTTTTATTTTAGGAACAAATCGTGTTTTTCTCTTCATGTCAGACAGAGATAGGTAGAAGCAACATTTCTGCCTGTTCTTGATTATGGTGACGTGCTGTACATGAATGCCTCAGCTCACTGTCTTCATATGTTGGATACTGTGTATCATGGTGCTTTGAGGTTCAGCCCTCACTCATCACTGTACATTGTACTCAATGGTCAATTGGCCTGCTCTGTCGACTCGCCGGCTTAGTCACTGGTATGTTTTTATTTATAAGGCCATTCTCGGTAGACTTCCTGAGTATTTATCAGTCTTTCTGTCCCAAAAGCACTGTACTTATGGCTTACGGTCTCAGGACGTTTTGCTCATGACTGTCCCTAAAGCTCGGACGGAGATGGGCAAAAAGGCCTTTATGTTTTCTGCACCATCCTCTTGGAATACCCTGCAGAATGGGCTTAAACTATGGGACCTAGTTACCCTTAGTGAATTTAAAGGCATTGTAAAGTCCCTGGAATTTGATTCTATTAACTGTTAATGTTTTAATTGATGATTCAAATGTATTTTTTCCTGCACCCGTACTGTATTGCACTCTCGAGCTTGTTTGTTTTCTTGTTTGTTGTCTTGTTGTAAGTTTTACTGTTTGTTGTGTCTGAAACTATGTAGCTGCAGCCATTCAGGTCTCTCTTGTAAAAGAGATATTAATCTCAATGAGACATACCTGGTTAAATAAAGTAAAATAAAATAATGCGTTATGATCAGAGGAGGCACCACTTCAGTGACCAGGATATTGCATGTTTTGGTGAGGGGTTCCTATATGAAGGAAACCCCCAGGGGGCACGGGGTGAACATGCAAACTCCACACAGAAAGGCCCTTTTGACGACCCCACCCGGGCGGTGGGCACTCGAGGACATGCGGACGGGCACGCACTCCTTCAGTGCTCACAGCGTCCCAGGTGGGAATCAAACCCAGGACCTTCTAGCTGTGAGGCGACAGCGCTACCACTGCACCACCGTGCCCCCCTTATGATCTGATCTGATCTACTCTCTGCGTGTAGGACCTATGATCTGATCTGATCTACTCTGTTTAGGACCTATGATCTGATCTGATCTACTCTCTGTGTGTAGGACCTATGATCTGATCTGATCTACTCTCTGTGTGTAGGACCTATGATCTGATCTGATCTACTCTGTCTGTGTAGGACCTATGATCTAATCTGATCTACTCTCTGTGTGTAGGACCTATGATCTGATCTGATATACTCTGTGTGTGTAGGACCTATGATCTGATCTACTCTACAGTATGTGTGTAGGACCTATGATCTGATCTGATCTACTCTCTGTGTGTAGGACCTATGATCTGATCTGATCTACTCTCTGTGTGTAGGACCTATGATCTGATCTGATCTACTCTCTGTGTGTAGGACCTATGATCTGATCTGATCTACTGTGTGTGTGTAGGACCTATGATCTGATCTGATCTACTCTCTGTGTGTAGGACCTATGAGCTGCCAGTGAATGGCGGCACTCCCTATGAGAAAGACGTAGCGATGGAGGCTTCAGTAACCAGAGGAGGTAAGAAGGAGCTACATCATAAAAATGTAGTTGTAATTGTGTGGTCCTTATACACACACATTATCATCATTACCTACAAGTACAATAATGCACAGACTTTGTTGTGAGCAGATTCATGTAGGAACTATTTTCTTTTCATGTAGGAACTATAGCTAGCAGCTAGCAGGTGTAGTTCGGCCAAAAGAACATAGTTCCTCCATGAAACTGCTCATAACAAGGTCTGTGGATTATCTTGAGTAACCGGGTCATGATTTCTGGAAAGAGACATTGCTCTTGAGTTTTTCAAATGTATTTCTTTGGCACTTTGAGCAGCACAAGACAAGTGCCATCCAGTTCCATTGTATTGAAGAGAAGGCAGAAACTCTGCAGCCGATATCTCCAAAACTCAAGCAACTAACACAAAATGATATAGATGGATAAATAGCACTACAGGAGAGAGGGAATATGTGTTTTGAATTTTAGGGTGAGCTGTTGCTTTAATGCACTGAAGATGAATCATCACAGACTCCGCCAATAGTATGAAATGGTAACTCTTCCCGTCTCCTAAATGGGCGTGGTCATCTGGATGTGTTGTGACTGACCTAACATGTTGACTTGAGCTAGAGATGAGTTCCCAAAACTGAATAGCACACATAAACACAAAACTGAATAGCACACATAAACACAAAACTGAATAGCACACATAAACACAAAACTGAATAGCACACATAAACACAAAACTGAATAGCACACATAAACACAAAACTGAATAGCACACATATAAACACAAAACTGAATAGCACACATATAAACACAAAACTGAATAGCACACATAAACACAAAACTGAATAGCACACACATAAACACAAAACTGAATAGCACACATAAACACAAAACTGAATAGCACACATAAACACAAAACTGAATAGCACACATATAAACACAAAACTGAATAGCACACATAAACACAAAACTGAATAGCACACATATAAACACAAAACTGAATAGCACATATAAACACAAAACTGAATAGTACACATATAAACACAAAACTGAATAGCACACATAAACACAAAACTGAATAGCACATATATAAACACAAAACTGAATAGCACACATAAACACAAAACTGAATAGCACACATATAAACACAAAACTGAATAGCACACATAAACACAAAACTGAATAGCACACATATAAACACAAAACTGAATAGCACACATAAACACAAAACTGAATAGCACACATAAACACAAAACTGAATAGTACACATATAAACAAAACTGAATAGCACTAGGGGTGTCACGGTACACAAAAGTCACGGTTCGGTACGTACCTCGGTATTGGGGTCACGGTTCGGTACGAATACGGCACGGTACAATGGCGGGGAAAAAAAATCTTTTCATTTTTTAAATTTTTTATTGAACCTTGGGCATTCCTTTTGAACAGGCAGTACTAGTTCTCCACCTAGTGTCACAAACTGGTACAACATGGCCCTGTTTAAAGCAGTGAACAGTACAAACAATAACATACTCTCTTGCATTAGGTTATATTTTGCTGGCTCGGTCACAATCAGCTACAATGCTGAAAAGCATTTAGTTATAAAAATACAAAAATAGAATACAAAAATTAAACATGTGCAATTGGAGTATTTCAATTTGTTCAAATTAACACGTTCACTGCCAATGACGTGTTAATACGTCAAAAAAAATCCAACGGTTGACTGCCAATGACGTGTTAACACATTGACTGCCAGCCGTTTTTCAATGCTGTAGGTAGGTTCTGCCAGGTTTTTTTTTGAGGATTCTGGCTCATTTTACAAGAGCCGAGGATTCTTTTCTGTTAGGACTTCGTGAACACCAATCATCTAAAAAGAACTAATAGAATGTGTGCTTTCTCTGTCTAAAAGAGTTAGTTTGTAGAGTTAGTAGTTATGTAAGCATTAGCAGTTGAATACAGCATGGTTTCAGCGTCAGAAAAAATATTCAGAGATAAACGGCTTTTTGTGAAATTCGATAGAACAGTCACTTTAACCATTCATTTTAGGCATCAGTAAGACCTAAACAATAGTTTTGAACAGTAATTTCCTCCATAACAGCAGGAAACTCCCCTCTGCTTCCAACTCCTCCCTCCGTGGGCGTTCTTCTTGGCTGCAGCGCCGTGTCACAAGCTTGTCACCAGTCTCAGTGCTTTGCTGCTGCTGTGCGGCTGTGCCTGGCTGTGCCTGTCTGCGCGGCCGCTCTTTGAGGAAGTCTGGTTGGACTCGCTCGCTTCTTGGAGTTTTGGTTGAGAGCTTTGATGAAGCTTTTGCGATTCTGGTCATATTTATGCTGCGTGTTTCAAAGTGTGTTCCATCCGTAATCTATTATGCAAGTTTGCAATCCCGCACTGCCAGCAATCAGCGCGAAAACCAAAGCGTTTTCGGCAATCCATTTTCATGAGAATGGCTTCGTCACACTGCTTTTTGCTTGCCTTCCTCCTTCCTTGTCGCCACTTAGTGGGTCGGTGGAATGGGTTGTACACGTTGTACACGTCCAATACTTATATAAGAGATGTAAAAGGGTTAGATGCACATCCCACCGTCAAAAAAAAAAAATTGATTCTGAAAACGTGTTAACACGTCGTTGGCAGTCAACAGCTGGATTCTGAAAACGTGTTAACACGTCGTTGGCAGTGAACGTGTTAATACGTCAAAAAAAAGATTTTTTTTTTTTTGACCGTGGGATGTGCATCTAACCCTTTTACATCTCTTATATAAATATTGGAGCCACCGAACGTGTACAACCCATTCCACCGACCCACTAAGTGGCGACAGTGCTCTCCCAGACTAGAAAAAGCAGAGACAAAACTGCAGGGGAACGCGCGATGAAACCATTCTCATACTGTAGAATGGATTGGCGAAAACGCTTTCGCTTTCGCGCTGATTGCTGGCGGTGAGGGATTGCAAATTTGCATAATAGATTACGGGTGGAACACACTTTGAAACACGCAGCATAAATAAGACCAGAATCGCAAAAGCTTCATCAAAGCTCTCAACCGAAACTCCAAGAAACGAGCGAGCCCATCCAGACTTGCCCAGCGGCCGCCAGCAGACAGGCACAGCAGCAGCAGCAACAGAAACGAGCTTGTGACACGCCCGCTGCAGCCAAGAAGAACACACACGGAGGGAGGAGTTTGAAGGAGAGGGGTGTTTCCTGCTGTTATGGAGGAAATTACTGTTCAAAACTATTGTTTAGATGTCTGACGTCTTACTGATGCCAAAAATTAATGGTTTTAAGTGACTGTTCTATCGAATTTCACAAAAAGCTATTTATCTCAGCTTAAATTTTCAGACGCTGAAACCATGCTGTATTTAAGTGCTAATGCCTACATAACTACTAACTCTACAAACTAACTATTTTAGACAGAGAAAGCACACATTCTATTAGTTCTTTTTAGATATTTTGTGTTCACAAAATCTTAGCAGAAAAGAATCCTCAGGTCTTGAAAGATGAGCCAGAATCCTCAAAAAAAAACCTCTGGCAGAAGCTACCTACAGTAAAAAAAAAACAGCTGGCAGTGAATGTGTTAAGCTATGTATACACATTCAAAGTTTAAGCCTTACCCTCTCAAACAGACATCAGAAAACAAAACAACCTTGTTGGTTGCTAGTAGCTAGCTACTAGTAGGGACTGAGGTAGCAGGCCAGATACAGCCAGGTATTTGCCAACTGGCAACTTTGGTAACTTACTTCATTCTAAACAAAGAACTCAAACCTTCGCATATAATACTGCATTATGTAGTTAAATGTAAACAACAAACATACAGTGGCACATAGGCCTTATTTTTGTGCTGGATGTTGTCAAACAAATGGTTCAAAAAACTGAAAAGCGCCTCTTTCTTATGTTGAGAAAATAAATAATAATTAGGAGTGTTTTGAATATTTTGGTCTAGGGCTGATGTAAAATAAAGTGCAATACAAAACTGAATAACATCTCCTGTTGTGAAAATACAAAATAAATACAATGTAAATTAAATAATATGATAAAATAAAATCTGTGCTTTTAGGAGCAATGCATCACATTATCATGCAGACATCTCCCTCTCTCTCTCTCTCCCTGTCTGGATGAGCTAAGGCACTCAAGCTTCATCCTATTTTCATGTTTTTCTTCAAGAAGATCAGTTTGTCCACATTATCAGTAGTGAGTGCAGCTCTGTTGGCAGTGACTATGTCACCTGCCGTAGAGAAAACCCTCTCGCTGGGGACTGACGTGGCAGGTACAACCAGGTAACGACGTGCCAGTATGGCTAGATTAGGATAATAACCAGGCAAGCGGGTTGGAGTCGAGTGGGATGCTTTCCTTTGCCTTGTAGGCATACACCTCATCCTTCACCTGCTGCTTCAGATCAGGCTGGTTGCGCTGGTTGCTCTGGCCACTGCCAGTTTTGAAGAGTGGGCTAAAAAGTTCTTCCATGGCTGACCTCTTTGGGGGAGGGAAAGATGAAGTGGCCTCAGCCTGTGATGAAGTCGATGGGGTGTCCTCACTGGCCTGTGAAGAAGTTGATGCACTGGCCCCTGTAGTCTCTCTGGTCTCAACCTGCAGTATTAAATGACAAAAACAATCACACAGCAGTTATTAATTAGTGAGTTCAGTGAACATTGTAGGCCAGGCAAGTTTGTTTAGCAAATTTCATAAACAGGCAATTCAAAGTGCTTTACATAAAATAGATAAAAGAAAACAGCATAGCATACAGAAATAAAGATTATATAAAGTGAAAAAGATAAGGTTCATGTAAAAGAACAAGAAAAATGCATTGCATTAAAATAATTTAAAAAAGTAAATGGAAAGACAGTTTACCCCCTAAGGAAAGTAACCGTAATATGTTCAGTTAAGACATTATAGAAAATATCAACCTTAGTATAAAATTAAATGAATACAATACCTGTTCTGCTCTGCTCAGAAGTTCTGGGATGATGAGATCATCAAAGGTTCTCAGCTGACAGGCAGGATCCAGGTGAGGAAGTGTCTTAAACCTCGGATCCAGGGCAGTACACTTGTGTAAGAAGTCCTGAAGACCAGGGTCAGCATATCTGTTTTGCAGATTTTCCCTGATGACATGCTTGATTTCTCTGGCAGTAGGAGTGTCGTCATCATCTTGTTTCATGGATTCCAGGATCGTTGCTTTGAGTGGTAAGATCATGGAAACCGATGGTGTTTTTTCTGTGCACAGTATTGTAGTGATCGTCTTCAGAGGCTTCATGATCTCAATGACACACTCTGCGACGCTCACCTCATGGTCAGTCAGATTGACGATCTCCTGGTTGTTTCTGAGGGCCCTTTCTGTTAGTGTGGCGTAGACAGCAGATTTCTGTTCATAGTACCTCTCCACCATCTCGTAGCTGGAGTTCCAGCGTGTGGCCACATCGTTGATGAGACGGTGCTTTGGCAAGAGAAGCATCTCCTGCTTTGTCTCCAGAATGTGGGCAGCCGTGGTGCTGCGGTGGAAAAAAGAAACCGTTTTTCGGATTTTCCACAGGAGTCGAGATACCTGGTTGACTGCCATGCCTTTCTGTGAAGCCAAATTCAAAGTATGTGCAAAGCATGCGATTTGTGGACCCAGTCCTGCTTCGTTGACAGCATTAACAATGTTTCTTGCATTGTCTGTGGTCACGGCGACGGTTTTGGGCTTTTCGAGTTTCCACTCTGCTACTGCCTCTTGTAGCTTCTCAGCTAGGTGGGCGCTAGTGTGCTGTTCATACACAGGTCTCGTTAGAAGAACAGGATTCTTCATTTCCCACTCACTGTCGATGTAGTGTGCGGTCACGGTGAGGTAGCTTTCAGTAGCACGGGACGTCCATCCATCAGTTGTTAATGCAGCGGCGGGTGCAGTGGACAGGCCGTGCTCAATCACTGCTCGTGTGCGCGTGTACAGACGTGGGACCACAGTTCCGCCCATGTGTGAACGGCATTGGACCTTGTAACGAGGCTCGAGTACGTTTAATAAATGCCTTAAGCCGGCTTGCTCTACCACTGCATATGGGTGCATATCCATGGAAATGTAGACGCCAATCGCCTCTGTAATCTTCTTGTGTCGGTCTGTGTTGGCATTCAGAGGATGGTTAAAAGCAGCAGGGAGAAGCAGTTGTTGTCCCGTTTTCTTTGCCCTGTCTCCGGTGATCGGTGCATCTGGGTGATGTCGCCTGAGATGCGTTAGCATGTTGGAGGTGTTTCCACAGACGTACCCAACAACTGCCGAACAACGCCGACACACTGTCTTTGTTCGATCAGTCTCTCGCACTCCATCGCTGTTGTAGTCGACTGGGAAGCCGAAACTCTCCCACACCGCTGATTTAAAGGAAGGTGGCGGCTCCTCAAGCTCTTGCATCTCGCATGCCTCGCTTCTCGCCATAGCGTTAGTTAAAGTGACTGACAAAATGGACGGCTTTCTCGTGTTGTTTTCGCGTGTCTTCTTCTGTGGCATTTAATGGCGTTCAAACAGCGTTCGTTTAGGTGCTTTACTGCCACCTTCTGGATTAGGCGTATTCGTTGTGGATCTCCACGTACCGTACACTGCTGTACCGTGAGGCACGTACCGTGAACTCACGGGACGAATACATGTACCGTGACACCCCTAAATAGCACACATAAACACAAAACTCCCTTTGTCTTAGCTCAATCTAATCGTATCTAAGATACAACTAAGATTCCAACCACAGATTTAGCTAATACATCTGCAAGCTTCACGTGTAGTTTTAGCTAATCACTACCTGCTAACGTTAGCTCTATTGCCAAATCTGTCTGTCTGAAAAATGCCATTTTAGTGTCAGAATGCTCAGAAGATACTGTATGTGGCAAACTGGATGTGATATTTACTTTGGTGACTAAGGAGCGAAAGAATCGTAATTTGTGATCACGATCACCTCTCCCATTGACTCCAATAGACTCAGGACCTGCTCGTCTCCTAAAGGGGCGTGGCAGGGGCCAAACCCACGTGACATGTTTGTGGCCGTGGTGGCCTAAAGGTTAGAGAAGCGAGGTTGTGACCCGAAGGTCATCGGTTCAATCCTTCAGACCGGCAGAATAAATCTGGGTGAGGAAGGTGACAAGGAAGCCCTTGCCCCTTTACCACCACCGATGTGCCCTTGAGCAAGGCCCTTAACCCCAACTGCTCCAGTGGAGCTGCTCAGTGGCCATCAGATCAGAGTGTGGTTGTACTGGTGAGCTTCCAGGTGTGAAGGTGTGTGTGTGAACAGGGTGCTCCTGAAAAAGACAGCATTGCTCTCAGTGAGACTCCCCCTGTATACATAAAGGTAAAAAACAACACCACTGATACAGACAGTTGAGCCTTCTCGCTCTAAACAGTCTCTGGAGAGAAGCAGCCTTGTTTTCAAACTGGCAAGTGCATTTGTGAAATATCATCTCCTCTCCTCTCCCCATTTCTCTTCTCCCCTCCTCTCCTTTCTTCATCTCCTCTCCTAACCTCTCCTTTCTTCATCTCCTCTCCTGTCCTCTCCTCTCTTCATCTCCTCTCCTGTCCTCTCCTCTCTTCATCTCCTCTCCTCTCCTCTGCTTTCTTCATCTCCTCTCCTGTCCTCTCTTCATCTCCTCTCTGTCCTCTCCTCTCTTCACCTCCTCTCCTGTCCTCTCCTCTCTTCATCTCATCTCCTGTCCTCTCCTTTCTTCATCTCCTCTCCTGTCCTCTCCTCTCATCACCTCCTTTCCTGTCCTTTCTCCTCTCTTCTCCTCTCCCCTCCTGTCCTCTCCTCTCCTCTCTTCATCTCATCTCCTGTCCTCTCCTTTCTTCATCTCCTCTCCTGTCCTCTCCTCTCATCACCTCCTTTCCTGTCCTTTCTCCTCTCTTCTCCTCTCCCCTCCTGTCCTCTCCTCTCCTTTCTTCATCTCCTCTCCTTTCTTCATCTCCCCTCCTGTCCTCTCCTTTCTTCATCTCCTCTCCTGTCCTCTCCTCTCATCACCTCCTTTCCTGTCCTTTCTCCTCTCCTCCTCTCTCCCCTCCTCTCCTCTCATCTCTTCTCCTGTCATCACCTTCTCTCCTCTACTATCCTTTCCCCTCCTCTCCTCCTCTCCCCACCTCTCTTGGGCCCCTGTAGCACAACGACCTCACAAGGTTCCTCCTCAGCCAAGCCAAGTCACTGGGGCAATCCATTTGGTGGAAAGGTTTTCTTGCGTTCACTGGGGGTGTGGGGACGCCGCTGTGTCCCGGCCCGGCCTTCTCTCCCACGCCTTATGTGGGGGGGGGGGGGGCCGGGGCGGGGGGCATCGGTGCTCTTCATCACTGGTCGAGGGCTGCCGGTTGGTTTAGAACAGTTTAGGTAGGCGATAGATTAGCTACAGCCTAAGGCTGACCTGTTATAGTGTTCAGGCAAAGATCAGACTAGAGCAGAGTAGGATAGGCCAGATTAGGCTGTAGACTAGCTAGATACTATGTCCCAGTTAGCTCTGGTTAATGCTTAGAGTAGTCAGTTGTCTGATCTTCCCCCTCCCCTCTCTTTCTCTTTCCCCCGCTCCTTTCCCTTCTTCCCCCTCCTGTTCCCCACTCTCCCACATTTCCCACTCCCCCCCCCCGCCCCCTCTCTTTCCATGCTCTTCCCTCCCCCGCCGCCCCTTCCCACCTTCCCCCTGCTCTCCCTCCCCTGCACCCTCCCACTTCTCCTTCTCTGTTCTCTCCTCCTCCCTGTCCTCTCCCCTCTCTCACATTCCCCCTGCACTCCTTCCCCTGCACCCCCCCCCACCTCTCCTTCTCTGCTCTCTCCTCCTCTCTGTCCTCTCGGGGGGGGGGGGGGGGAGAGGGGGCGGAGAGGTCTGTTCCCTCCCCCGCCTCCTCCTCCCGCGTTCCCCCTGCACCCTCCCACCTCTCCTTCTCTGTTCTCTCCTCCTCTCCCCCTGCACTCCTTCCCCTGCACCCTCCCACCTCTCCTTCTCTGTTCTCTCCTCCTCTCTGTCCTCTCTGGGGGGGGGGGGGATGTGGGACGCTCCCCCTGCTTCTCTACCCTGGCTCTCCCTCCCCTGCACCCCCATCTCTCCTTCTCTCCTCCTCCACATTCCTATCTTCTCCCCACCTCCCCCCTCTCCTCCGTCTATATTGCTCATTCTCTCCCCACCTCCTCCCTCCCCCTGCTCTCTTCTCCCCCACACCTCCCCTCCCTTCCCCTCTCCTGCTCTCTCCTCTTGCTCCTTCCTCACCTCCTATACCCTCCCCACCCCATCACTCTCTCACATTCCCCCTGCTATTCTCCCTTCTCCTGCGCTCTCCTCTGCTCTCCCCTCATTCCTATATTTTCTATATTATCAATTGTTCAAATGTTATCTTTATTCTGTATATTCTTGTTACTGTTGTGTCAGCTAGAATTAGCCAGACATACTTTCTGTGAAGCCCTCTGAGACATGCTTGTGAATTAGGGCTATATAAATAAACTTGACTTGACTTGACTCTCTTCTTATCTTCTCTACCCTCTTCTCCTGTCCTCTCCCCACCTCTCTTCACCTCCTCTCCTGTCCTTTCTCCTCTCCTCCTCTCCCACCCTCTCTCCTCTCCTCTCCCCTCTTATCCTGTCCTCTCCTCCTCTCCATACTATCCTCTCCCCACGTCTCTTCTCCTCTCCCCTCTTCTCCTGTCCTCTCCTCTCTTCATCTCCTCTCCTCCTCTCCCCACCTCTCTTCATCTCCTCTCCTCCTCTCCTCTCTTAATATATTCTCCCCTCCCCTCCTTTCCTCCTCTCCTCTCCTCCTCTCCCCACCTCTCTTCATCTCCTCTCCTCTCTTAACACATTGAGTGCCAAGGACGTCTGTGGACATCCTAAAAAAAAGTAACGAGAAGTGCCAAGGACGTCTGTGGACGTCCCAGTATCATAATTCATATTATTCCATAATTCTGCTGTTTAAGGTCGTACCCAGCCAGTGAGCATGAATCCCTTCAAGGGATCACACGGTGCCACCTTAAAAATCTACACGGCAGCTGCGCCACCTTAAAACCTTGGCGCTCAGATCCTTTACTTTGTGCAGGAGAAAGCCGTGATCAAAGAGAAACCGATGCATGCTGCAGCCAGAGCCATATAGATTGCTCTGTCTGCAGCTGACAGTTGGCTGCGATCCGCGCCCACAACTGAGCTCCTCTGCCTCTGTCTATCTGTCTGCATATAGTTTCTCCACACGATTACCCGCCAGAAAGGCAGCACCCGACGCCGAACGGCCAAACCTTGTCCTGCAGTCCCGTTTTGCATTTCCTTGTCGCGCTGGGATCCGCCTGGGAGCCGCCGTCAGCCGCCCGGCGCAAAAACGGAGGCTCCAAAAATAGACTGGGTGCGTGTGGGGAGAAGTTTGCAGCTCAGGGGGGGAGAGGGGGGTGGGGCACGCAGGCTGCACAGAACTACACCACGTCACTACATCAGAAAATATTAGCTAGAGTCAGTGAATGTGCTTGAAATTAGTTAGTGCGTTAGTGTTAGACTAGCGTTAGTGTTAGACTAAAATGTGATATTGTAAGTTCTGATATTGTAAGTCGATTTGAATAAAAGCGTCTGCCAAATGCCGTAATGTAATGTAATGTAATGTCTAATAATAAAAAGAAGCAGGAGAAAAATAATAATAATAATAATCATGAGTGCAAAAAGTATTCATAAAAGTGACTTTATCTTGAAAAGTAAAAAAAGACAGCAGAAAACCCTTGAAAGTGCTCTTCTTTCAGAGGCTGTCATTTCATAATGGAACTGTCTAGAAACAAAATTTCTTCTTTGAAAGAAGCAGGAGTGTCCAATGTTTCATTAGAGTCCAGCCCTGTCCATATAGCCCTAATAGAAAAAATTCTATAGCTGTTTTCAACTGAATGGAAGTGAATCTGGCACAGGCTCCAGACAATTTTACTGAAGCGCTGTGGCACTCAATGTGTTAATATATTCTCCCCTCCCCTCCTTTCCTCCTCTCCTCTCTTCATCTCCTCTCCTCCTCTCCCCACCTCTCTTCATCTCCTCTCCTCCTCTCCTCTCTTAATATATTCTCCCCTCCCCTCCTTTCCTCCTCTCCACTCCACTCCTCTCTTCTCCTCCTCTCCTCTCTCAGCTCCAGCTGGTGTTTTGCAGCAGATGCTGCTGGCCAGGCGGCAGCCCAAGCTGATCGTCAAACTGAAATCAGCCAAAAGTCGGACCAGAACCCAGCTCAGGTGAGAGAACCACTGGAGAGCTTTAACACACCCAGTGGATGATGTGTTCAGCCTTCAAGGAAAGATCCACCCTCACATCCACTTAGGCCCAATCCCAACCCCTTGCCCCTATCACTTATCCCTTAACCCTCGTTTGGTGCGTTCACGTGTCCTGGTAGAGTGTCCCCATTCTTGTTGGGACAGAGAC